>NC_050079.1:43071173-43119413 GCF_009764565.3 Dermochelys coriacea | reverse complement strand
CCTTTAGCACCTCGATTGTCCAGTGGCCCCACTGGTTGTTTAGCAGGCTTCGTGCTTCTGATATACCTAAACATTCTTTTGCTATTACTTTTTGAGTCTTTGGCCAGCTGTTCTTCAAATTCTTTTTTTGGCCTTCCTAATTATATTTTTACACTTCATTTGCCAGAGTTTATGCTCCTTTCTATTTTCCTCACAAGGATTTGACTCCCACTTTTTAAAGGATGCCTTTTTGCCTCTCACTGCTTCTTTTACTTTGTTGTTTAGCCATGGTGGCACTTTTTGGTTCTCTTACTATGTTTTTTAATTTGCAGTATACATTTAAGTTAAGCCTCTATTATGGTGTCTTTAAAAAGTTTCCATGCAGCCTGTAGGGATTTCACTTTTGGTGCTGTACCTTTTAATTTCTGTTTAACTAACCACCTCATTTTTGTGTAGTTCTCCTTTCTGAAATTAAATGCTACAGTATTGGGCTGCGGTGGTGTTTTTCCCCGCCACAGGGATGTTAAATTTAATTATATTACAGTCACTATTACCAAGCGGTCCAGATATATTCACCTCTTAGACCTGATCCTGTGCTCCACTAAGGCCTAAATCAAGAATTGCCTCTCCTCTTCTGACTTCCAGGACTAGCCGCTCCAAGAAGCAGGCATTTAAGGTGTCAAACTTTATCTCTGCATCCCATCCTGAGGTGACGAACCCAGTCAATATGGGGATAGTTGAAATCCCCCATTATTATTGAGTTTATTTTAATAGTCTCTTCAATCTCTCTGAGTATTTCACAATCACTATCACCATCCTGGTCAGGTGGTTGGTAATATAGCTTTACTGCTATACTCTTATTATTAGAGCTTGGAATTATTATCCATAGAGATTCTATGGTACAATTTGGTTCATTTAAGATTTTTACTTCATTTGATTCTATGCTTTCTTTCACATATAGTGCCACACCAGCACGACCTTTTCTGTCCTTCCAATATATTTTGTACTCTCTCCACTGGGATGCTTACAATCTAATCTGAAACAAGGTGGTGTTTCACACAAGGCTGTGAGTAATAGTTTGCTCTGCCCTGCTCCCAGCTGAAGCCAAGCCCAGGCCTAGACTTGGCTCCTCTGAGTGACTCCTTGGTTCAGGCTGCCTGCACTTTGGCAGTTTGACACACTCAGATGTGAAAAAGTTTCCCAAAATCTTCCACACAATCTTCTGCACAAGACACTGGGGCTTCACTTAATTATTTACTTGCCATCCCTCACATTATGTTCTGCGCCCCAAACTTTAAAAACCCACCCTGAGGTTACCCGCGCTACACATCAAACAAACCAGCCTAGTTCCTGGTTCACAGACAAATCCCACTGTCCAGCACAGCCAATACCCAGACAAACTGCTGACTAAATAAGTGAGCCTGGCAACACCTTGAGACCTCCAGATTGGCATTCCAGAGACGGGGCCTCCCCTCTCAGTGCTCTGCTCCCAAGTTTGCAGCAGAGCAGCCCAGGATCAACAGAAGAGCCCCTTGCAAGTCACAGCCACCTTTGTGACAGTTCCCTGGGGAAGACAGATTCTAAGGCAGCCAGGTCCCTGGCCTTTGAAATTTTTTCAGAGTGTTTCAGGGAGGCTAGGTGATCTACAAATTTATCATCAGCCTCCCATGACAGAGCCAGTATGAAATGCTATTACTGAGCATTCACTGTTATCACTCATTCCTTCCTTACCACAAACACCTCCTCCAGTGCACTCTGACGCCAGCGAATTATAGCGCACTGAGCTCTCTACTCTGAGACTGTCCAGAAGCAGAAAGAACATTACAGAACTGGTGATTTCCCTTCTTGTTTACCTGGCAGCGTGACATATCACTTCACCATCTGTTCCACCCCTTATTTACAAATGAAAAACCTAATATTTCATAATCCCATTGGTTTAAAGTCAGCTAGATGGCATTTAAGAACACATTCTACTTTATTTCTTAGCATTCAGAATGATAACACACAAGAACCCAAACACAGACACACATAAAGCAGGCTGCTCCCTAAAACAGAGAGGCACAGCTCTCCCCACCTTACTCTAGGCCAGAGGTGGGCAAATTATGGCCCAGGGGCCACATCCGGCCCTCCAGATGTTTTAGTCTGGCCCTCAGGCTCCCACTAAGCGGGGTCTGGGACTTGCCCTGCTCCAGCTGGGGAGTGCGGTCAGGGTATTGCCCCACTCCACATGGCTCCTGGAAGCAGCGGCACGTCCCCAATCTCGCTCCTATGCGTAGGGGCAGCCAGGGGGCTCTGCATGCTGCCCCCATCCCAAGTGTCACCCTCGGAGCTCCTATTGGCCAGGAACTGCAGCCAATGGGAGCTACAGGGGCAGAACCTGCATGCAGCGCAGCATGCAGAGCCCCCTGGCCGCGCCTCCGCATAGGAGCCAGAGAGGGGACATGCCGCATTTCTGGGAGCTGCTTGAGGTAAGCGCCATCTGGAGCCTGCCCCCGACCCCCTCCTGTGCCCCAACCCCGTGCCCCAGCCCTGATCCCCCTCCTGCCCTCCGAATCCCTCGGTCCCAGCCCGGAACCCTCCTGCACCCCCAACTGCTCAGCCCCACCCCAGAGCCTTCCCCTTCCCCCCCGAAACCCAACCCCCAATTTCCGGAGCATTCATGGCCCGCCATACAAATTCTATACCCATATGTGGCCCTCGGGCCAAAAAGTTTGCCCACCCCGCTCTAGGCTGTTGTCTGAATGACTTTGATCACTGTCTTTCCTACACAGCCCCCTAGCCTGCAAGCAGGGCCAGAAACCCCTTTACAAATAAAAGTGACAGTCTACAATTCCAACCTGTTTTTCTTCTGCATGTTGAGGCTAGAGATGTTTTACAGGGATGGTTTGCCACGTTGCAGTCTGGCACCAGTTGAGAACAAGATGACTGTAATGGTGGTATCATGTCCAACATGAAGAAGATGAAGAAGATGATGCATGTTTACAGAGATTTATAGGGCTAGTTGATCTAATGGTCTCTTCTGACCATGAACACTATGAATCTATGAAATGGAGAGGAGTTAGGAGGAGGAAGGACCAGGGAACAGAAATAAGAATGTTTCTATACAGGTGATAATGGGGACAAATGGATGGTTCTGAATAATGTGAAACAGTTTTGTTTTAGGTTTCAGAGTAGCAGCCGTGTTAGTCTGTATTCGCAAAAAGAAAAGGAGTACTTGTGGCACCTTAGAGACTAACAAATTTATTAGAGCATAAGCTTTCGTGAGCTACAGCTCACTTCATCGGATGCTGTAGCTCACGAAAGCTTATGCTCTAATAAATTTGTTAGTCTCTAAGGTGCCACAAGTACTCCTTTAGTTTTGTTTTAATTATGAAAAATTAATATCTGCTCCTTCAGTCACTTCTCAGCCTGGCCATCACCACTCGGTTGATTTTATTAAACATTACACCAAAAGGACAGCATTGCCAACACCAGTCTTTTAAAAAAAAAAATCACAAGTTAGGCCTAAAAAAATTGAGAGATTGGCTTTAAACTCATGCTGTTTTAAAAACACCACATTTGGAGTTCTGTTTATTTGCCTTCTGGCTTTGGAACCTTTATGGATCGCATTCTTAAGCTTTTCTCCACAACCAGGAGGAAATGTTTTATTTTTAAAAGATGGCTGAGATTCTGCGTAGTCACTTGATGTCGTGGCCTAGGATTTTAAGTAAAACATTGAATATTGTGAAACTGATGATGAAGTCGCAAGAGTTGTCAACAATGGATGTAGGTATTGAGGGGGAAGGCAGTGTCCTCCTGGCTCCATTCAGGAAGGATGTTCTATGCTAGTGTGACAAAATGAATCTCAACCCCATAACGCAGCTGAGTCCACTTGTCTCACAAGTTGCCTTACTTGAAAAGCAAATTCAGATTTGCTTGAACATGTGTTCACAAGGAGTCACAATACAGAGCCATGTGTCTGCTTGGGGGGTGAATGCAAGCATCAGTGAGAGGCTTCGGCTTATTTAATATCTGCGCTAATGATCTGGAAGGAGGGTAAAAAGCCTGTTAGTTAAATAAGAAGAGGACACTAAAGTAGGTGATGTCACTAACAGCAGCATAGGTAGAAAAGTGCTCCAGAGGGACCTGGAGAGAGAGAGATGGGACCAGATTGTCTCCTGCTGTGGGGAAAGGAGCAGCAGAGGAAACCCAGAGTTCTCCACTGGGGTGTGTGGGGTGCTTAGGCTAGTTCTGCCACTGATGTAAACCAGTATTGCTCCAGTGTTCACTGCCCACTTACACTAGCCAAGGAACTGGCCTGTCGTTTGGTTCAGATTAAAGCTTGTAGCTTCAATTACAGATGTGAAATCCTTTCATTTCCCTTTCACTTTATGGTGAGGGATAGCGTATACAGGAAAATTTGCCATTAATTCCTGTTAGGTATCAGACAGTTACTAGGTACTAGAAATGACAGGATATAGCTTTGTGATTCTGCAAAATATTAGCTAGTCTCATGAAACTTAGTTTATGAATAAAAAAGAGAAGATAAACAGAAAATTAAAGCCAGTGAGTGAGCAGAAACTCCATATAGTAACTTCTCTCTGAGTTAATCTAAACCCTGTAAATGAAACTGCAGACAGTTAATAAATGAGATGAATAAACCCCAGAAATAATATTTTACAGTAGGATTAATTCATCTGGAGGGTACCTGGTGAACTCGTAGGAAGTGTGGGGGGAGAGGAAAAGAAGATACTAAATTACCTTTCATGTCTTTAAATTATTTCTGCAGATCCTATTACAAGAGAGAAAGGAAAAATGGCTGCTGAACAAATCATATGAATTCCTTCAGCCAGCTGTCCGCCAGTCCCTTAAAAAAGAGAGAGAGTGCACTCGTGCGCTGTGGAGGCAATAAAAGATGCATTTGTGTCCCATTCATCACTATGTCATCTTCAGATGCATGCAGATATTGTTTAGCAGCTCTGTGAATGGGTGCAAATTAACACATACTCCACAGCATTTCCATACCCAGTTCATTCTCCAGCCTGTTCCCCACCCCCTTTACTAGGAAACCTCATCAGATATTGCTTCTTCCCCTTCTTTTCAGACCCTTTTCCAGCCAGACATGATGGTTTCTTATTGGCTTGTATGTGTCAGGGAGCAACATGAATGAAATAAGATGGAAAAACATGACATCCTGCCCCCCTCAATAAAGTTATTGAACAAAGGTCAAATCTCTGTGCAAAATACTCCAAGCTGGCAAAAGCAGCAGTTGCTGCCAGTGAAAGGTACAGGACTGGAATAGCAATGTGTGGCAGGTCAGGGCCAAGGTGCAGTGATCCAGGCAGGGGAACAGCTCAGTGAAAGAATAGCACAGGGATTTGCAAGTGACTGTAGAGTGCATAGACTGAGCTGAACAGGGGGCACAGTCAGAACTGAGGGTTTTACAAAGCTGGGGCATGGCACTGTTCTGGATTAACTGGTGTGATGCAAGTCAGGACTGAGAGGCATCAGCAGAGAAACCTGCTGCTCACTATACCTTGCTACAGCCTGTGCCATTGCTCGTCTTCACAGAAACTGAATTCTAGCGAAAATAAAACCCACAGAACTCACAGGCTGTGATTACAGAGCTCCTTAGGAGTCTCTGCAGCTTCCAGAGGGTCATGGAGAACATAACAGAGAGAAAAGCAGGAGAGTCTGGGGTTAGAGCACTAGCCTGGGCTGTGGAAGCCCTAGGCTCAGGTCCTGCTCTGCCACAAAAGTCGTGTGTGACCCTGCTCAAGTCACATGTTCTTTCTGTGTCTGAGTTCCTCAGCTGTACGAGGGGAAAATAGCACTGCCTGACCTCACAGGGGTGTTGGGAGGATAAATACACTGAAAGTGGGGAGGCATTCAGATTCTGCGGTACTGGGGTCCATGTAAGTACCTAAGATAGACCGCTTCAGCAACAGTTCAAAGCTACATGCACAGGGATGTCCAATCCAGCAGGAATGCCATAGTTCAGGCAGGTACAATTCTTCCAGGGACAGCAAGCTGGATTAGCTTTGAGTTCCCCCTTCTTATAGACAGGGGGTTTCTTCCAAAAACTCCCTGGGGAAAAGGGAATTATTTCTGCCTATTGACCACAGCGGTTTATAAACTATATATCACATAAGTCCAATTCATTACTCCAACATGTTCTGTCATGCTAAGTATAATAATGAAAATTAGTATAAGAGATACCTTCTGTATGGTCATTCAGTGACCATGTACAATAAACATTATCAAGCACTCCAGAAGGAACGAGTAAAGGGAGGGATACGTCTCCCCATGCAGTGTTCGGGCTCATGGGTTCTGGGAGGGCTCACAGCTCCAGTCTTTTGATGCACATTGCCCTGACTTTATTTCAAAAACCAATTTTAAAAACAATAGTACATTGTCAGGAATCAGCTCTTCACCTATGCTTGGTTCTCAGAACAACAACCCATACAGAGTGACTGCAGACAGGGCTGCAGGTATTTCCTGGCTACAAGAACTATGCTTCAAAACCTGAGTTTTCATTTTAGAAAAATTATGTAACAAGCCCTCACAATTGCAAAGACTAATTTGAAACAGTGAGTCGAGTGTAAGTCTATACAGCGATGGCTGCCTCAAGCTGCAGCCAGTACAAAACAATAGCTCTGAGAGGCACATATTCATCTCACCTGGGTTGTTAACTCTGAAACCTAAAGATGCCAATGTAAATGTCTAGATTGTTAGCTATTTCACTGCTACAGTTTTAAAGAAACATCCAACTAATACATTTATTCCGCACCAAAATGCCTGAATGCCCCAAACCAGCTGCCTCCAAGAAGCAATTCTGGACCGTCAGTACAGAAAGCTGTGGCATTTTGAAAAACTAAAGGTATGGGAAATGTGCAAAATAATTGAATTTAGTATCAAAATAAGTAACGGGCTACTGCATGGATTGTTTTAGTCACAGCATTTCCAGTCTGCCTTGGATTCCAAGGACACCTCTAGAATGTCCTTAGCTTTCATGGTAAATTTTCTACATGTATAACCTATGGGATATGGGAATTATCTCATTTATCAGTGTAGGACTGTGCTTCACAGCTCACTGATGCTCCTGCACTACTCTTGCTGTGATCTCTTAGGGCCCCAGTAGTCTAACTGTATGTCCAGTGCATTAGACTAAGTGATCCACCTTCACCTGCAAAAAAAAAAAAACACACTCTCTCCCCCTCCCCAATCCCCCCCATCTTGGAAATGACTACAACTGATCCTGTTAGATTAAGACAAATTAAGAATCTAATACATAGGTTTGCTGTTGGGTCTTAAGGGTCAGGGGTCGATATGGTATATTGCGGTACAGCTGTAGGTTACCCAGGCCTCAATATTTTATCACAATAAACCAAATGGGGATGAGACGCCCGGCAGTAGCCCATAAATCTATTCGCAGTGAACTGTCAATGTCCCATATACTAGGGTAATTTGTTAATTCAGAGCTGGGTGTCTTTTTTCACTAGACCTTGTAAACTCCTTTCTGAAACATCAATAAACCATCTACTCTGACTTGTTAATCAAACGACTTTATTCAGTCCAAAGCAATTTTTTCCTAATAAAAACAGAGTATTTATCTCCATGGCTATAAAAGAGGATTGTTTTCAACTGTTCACTTATAGTTAAGAAGCACATTTAGTTAGGATTGATTTCCAATGCTTCGGTCATATCTTGTCACTTTCCATTTCTTACACACAGCATCTCAGTTTAGCTACTTAGCAGGGGGGAAAACAACAAAACTTGGTGCTGGGGAGTGGCATTGTGGGGACAGGCAGGCAGGCACAAAATTCAGGGAAATTAAAACTAGCAAACACAGCCACCACCCTCTAGAACACTATTTACAGTGCATCCCCCACCAGTTTTTGTTTTAGTGCCACGCCCAGCTATGCTGCTCAATTTCCCGCTGCTGGTTTAGGTTTCTCTTTTGGCCAGTGTTGTTCCATCCTGTGTCTCTTATCAAACTACACTTTGCACAGTGGAAACTTATTCAAACATCATGCACCAGCCTCAATGAGGTGGGATCATTGCATCAGAACCTCACACCTCCACAAGTAAAGCGTGGAAACAAAACCCCTTCCATTCTGCAGGAGCCTGAATGGAGAGGAAATGGGTATTATGGGGTGCCTGAGGGGAATCTCCTCCATGCTGTGAATGTGCATCCTGGAGGAATGATCACATTTCTTATGCCTCTGTCCATGGAACTGACGACCAGCTGGTAAATGGAACACAGCATGTCACCTCTGACATTCACCCTCCTCCTGCCCAATGGTTTGAACAGTGATGTCTGGGGAGGATGAGTTATCCCTTGATCCCATCCTCTAAAAAACAACAGAGGAGGAACAAGGCCTTCAGGTGTCATTAATGATGAGTGGCCCCCTGTGCAACTCCCTGGAGCAGTGTCCTGTGAATTGCTGAGCAGCCCCCTTTGCCCTCCAAACAGATGAACCAAGAGGGAATGTCGCCAAGAAGCAGAGAGGCCGTCTCACCCCTCTGGCTATTTGCTCTGCTCCAGCAGAGGTTCACCTCTGTAGCCCATGATGATACACCCAAGCACCAAGCTGCCATCACACAGGGATGTCAAAACTAAAATTTTTGTTCTACGAAAGGGACAAGTTCCAAGGTCCCCAGGCTCAAGTTGGCGACTGCCCATCATTGCCACATCCACTGCACCAATTGCACTGAGCGCCCAACCCACTTGCACATCCATTGCTGTGAATTCACAATCCATTGGGTTCAGTGGATTTATAATGTGGTAACTGCACCCAGAATTTGGCCGCTGAAGGCACGGGTTTACAGAACCCAGCTCATTCACTGCACTGTGAATGAGGCAGGGATCCTTTGCAAAGAACAGGGAGAGATCTAACTGTATTGCATGTGCATAAGAGGCAGAGGTAAGATTGTGTTACACTCTCAGACCAGCGTAACACTTGCCAAAGGAGCATTTCCTGAACTCACTTTGTGCTTCACTTTGCAGCTAGAGTGTTCTCTGGGCAGAAATTTCAGTCTGAGATTTTCTGTGTTTGTGTCATTTTTCTTTAAAAAAACCCTGAGATCCATAAAGTGGAGCTATTTGCTAGAGAGCACTAGAATGTCTGCACTCGAGGTGACCTCAGAGGGGCGCAGGCCCCACCAGAAGAGCTTATGCAACAAGGAAAGGGGTCCAGCCAAACCCAGCCTCCCTGATAGGAGGATTATCTGCCTCTTTCTGTGCAACTCCTGTGGCACTCCGTGCCCCAAAGCAGCACCCTGGCTCCACAGATTCCCAACTGTCATACAATTATTATATGTTTGGCACAAAGTATGCCTTGGGAGGTATCATTTTAAAAGCCTTAATCTATTGAACACCCACAACCAGCCTTTCAGGTACAACAATGGAGTAGCCAGCCATGCTGATGGCCCACTAAAGGGAATCCACTCTCCCAACAGAAGACTTCTCAGAGAGAGCACACAGACAATTGAGACTGCTTGACCAATGGGGGCAGACCCCCATGTCACCAGCTCACTACTTATAATCACTTAAAATCTCTCTGTCTGTAGTTAATAAATCAGTTTTATATTGTACGTAAAACAGTGTGTTTAGGTTGAAGTGCTTGGGGAAATCTCAGCTCAGGTTACAAAGGCTGGTGTGTGTCCTTGCCACATCGAGGGAGGGGCGGACTTGGTAACGAGCTTACACTGGCCAGACTTCTGACAGGGCAAGACGGTACAGGTTTGGGGTCTTAGGCTGAGGAGCTGGGCAGAATTGGCTGGAGCCTCTCTATTGTTGGTTTATTGGTGGCTGGGGGAGCATTAAGTGTGTCCCCGCCTGTGGATGTCTGTGTCAGTGCGGGACCTGCCAGTGGTTTGTGGCTTTACTCAACATCACAGGTTGAGAGGGACCCCAAGTTGGCGTGACAGAGGACTCAGCAGTCCCACAGTCCAGGTTGCACCCTGGGATCCTGTCACATCTTGAGAGAGAGAATATCCCGCTCAAGTGAGACAGCCGGCCTGAACAGAACCCACTGAGCATAGGGAAATGTTGGTAGAAAAACCATCAGGGTTTGTATTTTTCAAGTCTTAGCTAGTGTGTAGTGGTTGTGCTGAAGCCGCCTCTCTCAAGCTATCAGTCATAGAATCATAGAATATCAGGGTTGGAAGGGACCCCAGAAGGTCATCTAGTCCAACCCCCTGCTCAAAGCAGGACCAAGTCCCAGTTAAATCATCCCAGCCAGGGCTTTGTCAAGCCTGACCTTAAAAACCTCTAAGGAAGGAGATTCTACCACCTCCCTAGGTAACGCATTCCAGTGTTTCACCACCCTCTTAGTGAAAAAGTTTTTCCTAATATCCAATCTAAACCTCCCCCATTGCAACTTGAGACCATTACTCCTCGTTCTGTCATCTGCTACCATTGAGAACAGTCTAGAGCCATCCTCTTTGAAACCCCCTTTCAGGTAGTTGAAAGCAGCTATCAAATCCCCCCTCATTCTTCTCTTCTGCAGACTAAACAATCCCAGCTCCCTCAGCCTCTCCTCATAAGTCAGTCTTTACCTCACCTGCATAGCACAAGTGGAAGTGTCCTTGTCTGCCCGAGTGTTTTAAACGGTGTCAGAAGGAGCTAGCTAGCAGAGTTTAAATACACATTTACCTTACCCTAGTCTGCGCAGGGCCAGAGGCAAAGCAGGGGCAATATGGGTTTTAAATGCATATCACTCAGGCAACTCAAAATAGGTTTGCATCAGAACAGCCAAAGGCAGGCATCTGGCTGAGGGACCTTTTCTCCCACCAAGGTGCTAAAGTGCTCTAACAAATGCAAATGCCCTCTTCATAACAAAGAGCTTCCTTTTCCTCCTCCTCATGCTCAGAAATGACTGAACTGGTTTTGCTTAAATTTTCCAAAAGAACTTGCCATCAGGCAGGGACCAGAACTGGATCAATTCAGCCTGAAAGAAACCCTTTAGAATAGAAACACTACGGCAAACTTAACTATTGCTGTTGCTATACAGCTCAGCTGTAACTATAAACAGCTTCTTTGCCACGATCAGATCAATCATCTCTCTCTGTCTTAGGGCTTTTGATAACACCTATCACCATGCCAGACCTAAGCTGCATCATGCAGTGCTCTGACTGACAACAGCACCATCCTCTTTACACAGGGAGCACTTCTCCTTCATGCTTATTTGCCAAGTGTACCTCTAGTTTTATCTCCCCACCAACTCCTTATATTGTTGTTCCTCCACATTCTGCTGGGTGATGAAACCTCACTCCTCCCTCTGCTGCTGTAAGCACAGCCATTCCAGCATTTCCTTTGGAAACTCAGCATTTGGAGTTAGGGCATCTTCTAGGAAGCAGCGGGAAATCCTTTACCCAATCCAAAGTCATCCTAACCAGATTCTATGCTTGTGACAGACTGAGGAATCGCAGAACTACTGCTTGGAGTTTCCTTAACAAATGCTTTACTTGTATGAAACACTGAAAGAAGTTTCCAATGAGCTAAGATCAAAACAGCCTACTCCTGAGCTCAGCATCACACCTCCATTACCACTATTCCCCTTCCGCACTGAAACGCAGACTACCCCACTCTTGGGGCAAATTGTGGAGTCCAGAACATCAACCTTTTCACCACAGACACACCTAACCAACCATTCACATGGACTAAAGGTCAGCAGCTCATGTGCACATAGTCCAGAACTCATTAATCCTTCAAATGAGAGGTTACAACACGTATGCAAAACACGTATATAAATGCCAGCACATTTCCATTCACTGTTTTCTCATTCTCTCTCCTGCTGGCTTGAGGTCTAACTCTGATGCTCGGAGTATCCAGCTGCATTGAACTGTAGCTGGTCAGGTATGTTCTGAATATTTTTAACAATATCCACGCACCATCATTCCAGCCTCACTAGTCATGCAGATATTGGTGGGTAGTGCTGCACGTCTTCACAGACATGCCATTGCCAGGTGATCTGCACCACGATTAACATACCACTGGGAAAGGAAACGTGTGTTCCCCTTTTCAGGCAGAGCTACCCTAAGTCAATCCAATACATAAGCAATTATATATTTCCTCTTTTGAAAACAAGGGAGCACCTGGGGTGGAACTGGGGTGAGAGAACAGGGAACTGTTAGTTACTGGTCAAATCCCAGTTTACTGGCCCTTCCTCTCTGATCCATCCAAGACGTGACTCTGCTAAATCCCCCTCCCTGGCCTGCTCCCCAGACCATGTCTTTCCCATTTGTTTCCTTTCACTGGCTCCCTCTCACTTCCCACATCAAGGTCAAGCTCCTTATCTTGTCTTCTAGTCTCTCTACAGCTTTGCTGCTGCTCTGTTCTCCCTTTGTTCTCCACAGCCTCAACACACCTGGCGTCTGCTCTGTGCATTCCACCCTCTCCAGTTCTCTTCTTCTAGGCAGGCATATTGAAGAAGATGCTGCCACGTGCCTAGCACAGGAACATGGTCTATACTCTGACAGAGCCATTTTTGGGTGAGCCCGAGCACTTGCTGCCCATTAACAGTGAGTCATGCTGAGTCCTTCAGAGCATTGTTCATCCAGGAGCTATGACCGGAGGCCCAGCTCTTCCCCGTTTGATTTTAAGATTACAGGTACATCAAAATGATCATTTCTTCAAATCATGAGAGCAGAGCGGACTTTATTCAGGTATTGGCCGAAGGGTTATGCCAAGACTCATGGAGAGACAGGACCCATCTATTTGTAACACTCGTCCCAATCAGCACAAATAGTAAAGCGAAGGTGATGGCAGACTCTGGCCAGCAGATTTGTGAGCACTGTCCCTGCCTGTTTCTCCACAGACATGAGATCCATATTTATCCATTGCCCATTGTCTATGCAGGCTGCCATCCAAGCTGCCCCTCACCAGTTCGCTTTCCCCTCAAACCCCGTCGGGAACAGGCCACACGAGGCTATTCTGAGACAATGTCGCCATCATGCGGCAGCACCACACCACAGCGGATACAGCTTCAAATCAACATCAGGATGTGTCACAACCACACAGCATCACAGCTTGGGGCCAGCCACCTGACTGGCCCTGCTTCTCCCCACCCGCCATCCACGTGGCACCAGGTGCTCTCAGCCCCAGGCTGGGGCAAAGGCCTCTCAGCCCAGCTCCTTCCCAGGTTTGCTCAGAGTTGCCACCGTCCGCCCCCCTGGACTGACTGCTCTCAGCTGATGGAAGACAAAGGCCTCTCCAGTGGACTCTGTCCACTCATTCATTTCCACTGGTGTTAATCCCTGGTACCTGCTGCCCTGAAAGCCAGTTGATGGGAGACTGAAACAGGCTAATTGTAATTGAAAATGAGAAATGCCGTCACCACAAGGAAGAGTTTAAGTCCTTTTTCTGCAGCTGAACGCTGAACTACTGTTCAAGATACTTTTCCTGCATCTTGCCGGCCTCAGAATGTGGGGGACAACCTCACTGTAAGTGACTTTGCTCATTTCAGTGCTTCACAGTAGACCGCGAGCATAGGGCCATACACAGGAAACAGCCCTGTGCTCTCTTTGCTGGATTCTCCCAATGGCCAGTACCATATGACTCAGCTGAGGGTATGTCCCAGTTAGGAATGCGTATCCTTCTTGTGTGGGGGTCCTGTCCTAGGCAGAGACCCCTGTATCTGTGGTGTCTCTCCTGGCCTCCAGCTGTCATACAGCTGCCAGGTAGCCCCAGCCACCCACTCCCCTTGCACAAAACACACAGGGGCTGCCTGACTCTGAGGGAGAGCAGGGGATCCCTGCCAAGCTTGGCAAGGGGAGCTGCTCCTTGCCTGCTGGTGCCTCTGTCAGACAATCCTTTGACAGCCATGGCTGCTGCTCCCACTCTGCCCTACCTTGAAGCCAGCACCCTCTCCTGCCCTGCCACAGACACCAGGGCCAGGCTCAGCCAGCAAGAGCCAGGCAAAAGGGTGAGGGTACTAACCCTACAGCCTCTTATTTGCAGAAGAGGAGAGGTACCATCCTAATGCATCACGTGCTGCAGGACAGGAAAACAGCAGCAAATAACCGAAACCATGTTCTGGTGGAGAGCCTCTGTTCTTCCATGGCGCTGTGCACCAGCTCTCCTCAGGGCTAGCATAAGGAGTGGGGAGAAATCACAGCCTATTGGAGCTGAGCACACACCATTCCCTCCTCCCTCCATCACTCCCTAGGATCCTCCTCCTCCTCCTCCCCAGTTCTGTCCAGTGCACCAGTAGGGTGGCAGGGGGCAGAGAACACAAAGTCATTTATATAACAGGTCTCCCTGCTGAGCCCCTAATGGCTGAAGCTTTTGTTCTGCAGTTGCTGGCTGCCTGTGATGGGCAGGAAGCCGCAGTCTCCCTTTGTTTCAGGGCCTTATTCAGCAATTTAGATCCATCATAAAAATCAAATATGCATGTTGCAATCGCCTTGTGTACAGCAGCTTCAATTTTCGCCTTTCTTTAATTTGAGCTCAACAGGGGTAAGAGGCAGGGCTGGGCAGCAAGGGCCAGCAGGAAAACCGCATCGTGTTTTTTGTTCAGTGGACTCTGAAAATAGGGCCTAATGAAAATACACCATTTTTATCTGTGTCTGATTATTAAGAAAAGGCCACAAATCTCTAACCCCCCCTCTCTCGCGCAGGGATGCTCTGCGCAGGAGAGGGGTCAGGGAGCTGCAGTTGCACCCACACGTCCATCCTCTGGCGAACAAAGAGGCAAGAAAGGAAAGAATATCCCCAGGGTTTCAGGAGTCAGCCTGCACCAGGGGCTGGGTGCTGCCCCTCTCCTCCAGCTGACAGGAGTGTGAGTGTCGTACGTGTGGGGCCCAGGTGAACTCAGCCTGGCTATCGGGAGACCCTTTGTAGGCTGGGGCAGGTTGGGGAGGGCAAGACAAAGCTCTGTGTTTAGAGAGACATTTTCTCCCAGAGTAAAAACCAGGCCTGTTTCCTCCACTTACTCACAGGACTTTTTAATTTCCCAGTAACTCAAATGGCCCCTTGCTCAGGGTTCCAGCCCGTTCCAGGTCAGATCAGTGGCTTCGGCACTGATCAGCCAGGGAAATGCAGCTCTGTTAGCAGCAGAACCACTGTCCCTAAGGGGCTCATGCCCTAATGTACCCAGAACCAAGGGTAGCTAGTGGAGTGGTGTAACAGACACAGAGCTGAGGAGGGTTTCATGGAGGGTTTCACTTACTAATGTGGATTGTGACGTTCCCACCAAAGCTGGAGCGAGCCAGTGGGAAGTCCCTTTGTGCTGCCTATCAATGGAAGTGAAGGGGATAAGTCCAGGCAGGTTTGCGGCGGACGGTGCTAGACAGACACTGGCCATTGCACAGAATGGACACGAACGGGAAAGGAGCCTTGGAGCAGCAATCAGGGCCCAGACCGCGTTGATTGGCTGACTCTGAGCTCCTCCTGTAATGCCTAGGCAGCCTGTACAGAACCTGCAGGGGATCAAAGGAAAGTAGGATCCAGATGCTTCTGGGAAGAAAATGAAGAGACAGGAAGGTTTCCTCTCCTCAGTGCTACTGACTAACTTCAGAACATCCAGAGTCACCAAGGCACCGGTGCAGCTGTGCTCCTGGCACCTCCTCTTGCAGCCCATGGGGCATTGTGGTTTGGCCCTGCATCTCCAGGTAAGTTAGATACATCAGAGGCCCTTCTGACAAGCCTCACCCTTACCCCATCCTCAGAGAGGACCCTGAGAACAGAAATAATGTGATGAAAATCTCATCTCTACCTACAGACACTGTGTAAGAGGAACATCCCAGTGGAATGGAAGCCACTGGGTCAGAGGCAAGGGGCAGCTAGAAGTCCAGTGTTTTGTGGTTCAGTGGAATTAATTTACCCATTACAACCACAGATGTAAGGGACAGAAAGACCTACCTAGTCCATTCTCCCTACAGGACACAATTGCTTCAGATACCAAAGACTCCAGGGCCTTAGTCAGTCTGATCTGAAATGCCCCAAGCATTAAGCCTTGGGGGCAGGAAGGGAGCACTATGTCACAGCGTACCAGGACTGGTCCTTCAGATACCCACAGGTGATTATCACACCCCTCCACTGATTACAGGCCATGTTTGATAATGCAACTGAAGAGGGGTGGGGTGGATATAGGATCTATTGGTACCTTCTCCTGAGAGGGGGAAGTTCTCTCTTTCCCACAGCAAACAATGGTCATTAAAATGTGGCTTGAACTTTGCAAGGGTCCAAGAAGACACAAAAAGATTTTTGGCTGTAGCCCAGAGGAAATCTGGTTGGCTTCTGCAGTGCTATCATAGAGGAAAAGTCTGATAAATGGGAACTTTTTATGTGAAGTTCTTGCTTTGGTGGAAATTTCACTGTATAACCCTAGCACCAGATTCTCCTCTTCTGCAATCTAGCTTCTGCAATCTAGCTTGTGTTAAGGAGGATCTGAGCAGATTGGGGAACCCATATGAGTTTGAGGTGGGGCATGGTGGTTGTGCTCAGCCAGCCCAGGCCTATAGTCAAAATACAAGGACTCAGAGCTGTAAACCAGTGGTTCTACTACTGCTGACTTCTCTCATGCATAGAAGGGCTGGCCAGCACCAGCCCTGTCTGGCAAGCTGCAGGACCAGAGCTTGTCTATAGACAAAAGTTGCACCAATTTAGGCTATGATGTGGCATTGATTCAGTTAAACTAGTGCAGGGCTGGGCAAACTTTTTGGCCCAAGGGCCACATCATAGGTCCGAAACTCTATGGAGGACCGGGTAGGGAAGGCTGTGCCTCCCCAAACAGCCTAGCCCCTGCACCCTATCCGCCCCCTCCCACTTCCCACCCCCTGACTTCCCCCCTCAGAACTGCTGACCCATCCAAACCCCCTGCTCCTTGTTCCCTGACCACCTCCTCCCGGAACCCCCTGCCCCTAACTGCCCCCTATCCAACCCCCCCGCTCCCTGAATGCCCCAACCCGCTATCCACACCCCCGCCCCCGACAGGCCCCTGGGACTCCCACGCCTATTCAACCCCCCGGTCTCCGCCCCCTTACCATGCCGTTCAGAACACTAGGACTGGCAGTTGTAAGTAGTACACCGTATGTAGCACATTCCTATGGGGAACAATTTAATATACTACACCAGCAGCTCTCACAGCTGCACTGCCCGGCAAGAGCTCACAATCCCGCTGCCCGGAGCGCTGATGGCACGGCAAGCTGAGGCTGCGGGGGCAGGGGGACAGTAAGGGAGCAGCTGGGCAGGACAGTCCCGTGGGCCACCTTTGAACTAGTGCAACCGTGTGTATGGGAAGTACAGCGGCTTAAATCTCAGTTTAGTCTACGCTGGTTAGTTAAAACAAGAGCCTCCACACACAATACTGAACCAGTTTAACTAAATCCATGCAACATCAAATCATGCTCAACTCGGTGGAGATCAGGCCAGAAACCCCCTTGTTAGTATCAGGATGCACCAGTGTCTTCTGCTTTCTCATTAGGCCAAATGCAAAAGTTAATTTCTGTTCAGTTGGAAAATGCAGGCAGCGTTACTCCTGGCCTGTCCCAGATACAGACCCCTCCTTTTCCAGGTGTCCCCCTTCTCCCACAACAACTGCAGCTTCTGCAGCTCCCAGAACAGAGCATCATCGGCTCTCTCGTTTCCAGTGTTCTCCCTTGCTGCAGACAAGTGGGGAGAAGGTGGGGGCCTAAACTAGCCCCGGTGCCACCTACTTTGAAGCGCCACAGCCCCCATAGCCTACTTCTGCAGAGTGAGTCCTCTCAGCTCAGCCTCCAAGCCTAGACCCCATACTCCCTATGTGCCAGATGGACTCTGCCTCCCACTGCTAGCCTCATGCCCCCGGCCTCTTCCTCACAGCACAACTGCCAAAGAGACTCCATGTTCTTTCCCCAGATGTCTCCAGTTCTCGGGCCCAAACCTCAAGGATTGAAAGAACCTGGCTTAGCCAGCTCCTGGTCACAGACGGCAAGTCTGAGACAGTCATGGTGTCAAACTCTTCTCCCCCTCACCTGTGCGTCTGACTTTGCTCTGCTCTATACATGGTGAAGCTGCTCCCATGGGAGAGAGGAGATGCCATGGAGTCCCATGTCCTCCCAGCACAGGTTACTCATGCACAGTCTTGCACGATTCCTTGTGCACTGTTTCCTCCTTACATTTACAGACACAGGACCAGACCCTATTCACTGACTTCAGAGAAGCTACATTGACTTACTCCGGCTGAGGATCTGACCCATGCTAATGTAACCCTTCCGCCAGGTTGTGTGGGCAGCAACAAGGACCAGGTTCAATATCTAGGGGTTCCTCTTGACATTATGAAACAGAACTGGCTCGCACCCTCTCCCAGAAATCTGAGAAAACTAAATCCACGATACCTCTAAGAGGCAATACTTCCTCACTCACAAGCACAGAATCTGTCTGTAACAAAAGAAAACTTGTACTGAGAGAGGGAACTCCACATTCATTTGGTAAAACACCACCGCAACGATCCAAAAGCATGCAAACAATAAATAAACAGGTTTCAGAGTAGCAGCCGTGTTAGTCTGTATTCGCAAAAAGAAAAGGAGTACGTGTGGCACCTTAGAGACTAACAAATTTATTAGAGCATACGCTTTCGTGAGCTACAGCTCACTTCATCGGATGCATATAAATAAACACCCACCCCACAATACCCTGGCAGAGTCCTTTACCTCAGTTTACCACCTTGTGGTGTGACCCTGTCCCTTTAACACCTCACTCTCCTTTTCCACTGCTGCACCTCACTCTCAGTTGGTTGTCCAACACCAGCAAAGACTGAGAATTCAGTGCTGCATTCACATGAATTCCCCTGGAAAGTGGTGTCAAGTAATGCCTCTGCTCACGGCTACATCCTGAGGTCCTATCATTCAATCCAGATCTTAGTGATTTCACAGGGTAGTGGGAACCTGCCAGGAAACACCTAGCCTCACTCCCTCCAACTTTCACATGGATTTGGCATCGCTACCCACTGCTTAACGAGCGAGGCTCTGCATAGGGTGACCCTCCTCAATTAGGCCATATTAAGTACAGTCCTGCTGCCCCTCACTCATACAATAAGGACAGCAGTTCATTGCCCCTGCACCCAAGACTACAGTGAATTTTAATCCAAAATTGATCACTTTGGCAAAGCAGCACTGCCTGCTGATCACTTAGATGAAGTAGGTGTGTCTATGCAAATAGTCTGGCAGGGCAGAACTCATTCAGAGCCTGGTCCACACTATGTACATTAACTATGGCTCTCCATGCGCCATTGCTTGCACATAATCTGTGGCCAGAAGGGACCACCACAACACACAGTCTGACCTGTATGGCACAGGCCACCAGTACTTACATACTAAACCCAACACCCAAAATCAGATCAAAGCATCCCAGCCCTCAGGAGCCTGGACTGTTGTGTGTCACAGGCAGTGAATAGGGCTTTGGTGCTAAAATTTCACCTAAGCTTAGAAATAGTCCCTGTGCCCTAATATCATCCCTTGCGCCACAGAGCGCAACCTGACTGGGGTCTGTAAGCATTAGGACTCCTGCTCATTCATAGAATCTGATGGAAGCAACGCAAGGCTTTCCCCTCTCAGCTGCCCCTCGCTCATCACACTTACCCAGAATGGCAAGGGGAAGAGGTCACAGTTGTAAAGTGCACTATTTAAAACACTTGGCACTAAATGCACAGGGACACACACTGTGCCCTGTCATTGTGCCTTCAAACACACATGCTTATGCACGCTGCTCCCCAAGACGGGGAGATGAGGGGAGTTCCCCTCAGCAGAGGAAGGGTTGTGTTCCCACACTCCACCTGCATCTCACGATACTCTAGGCAGCATCCTAGACAGACATTCCCATAGCTTGGAAGCTGCATGAGGGCACAAGATGAGACATATGTAAAGCAGCCCTAAAGCTGAGCAGAACGGCAGCATGTAGCTTATTCAGGGCCCAGAACTGATGCTGGAGGAGCTCACTTGGTTAATGGAAAAACAAGCTGCTGGGCTCGCTGCAGCATCTACCAGAGCCATGGCACTTCCCTGCCATATGGAAACAAGGATGAAAAATTCATTTCACGCTTGTCTCCTCTGGTAACATCTCTGACCAAACAGTCAAAAAGGGACAATCATTCTAGCAGGCAAAGAAAAGGTGAATCCATTAGACAGGCATGGCCATCAGCCCAGGGGCCTGTGAGTCCTGCTACATCAGGTATAGCACTTTGCTATAGCACACCTCTCCCACGGAGGGAGTGAGATGTCTGAGCTACTGATTCTCAGTAGTCCCTCCTGCCTGTGCCAGGCCCTGAAGAGTCCCCCAGTGGAGGAATTCTAAGCAGAAATGGAACCCCCCACCCTACAACAAGCTAACACATGCTGCTTTAGGAGCCATATTTACTGGACTGGGACAATAGGGGCTAGATCTGCACTGCCCGTTAGAGCTCTGGAGAAGAATATGAAATTCAGGAATTTATGAGAACCAGAAAAGCCTAAATCTCAGAGACCAAGCAGAGAACATGCAGACTCCAAACCAGAAAACGCAAAGGGCTCAAGAGTAAAGACAATACGGCATTTACCACATTCCTGTCCTTTTTCTGCCAGCACAGGAAACCAGGTGATGATATCTAAAAATCTTTTGGAGGAAAAAACCTCAGTATGAATAAATATGTTCCCTGTGTGCTATTTCTACTATCCATAGGCAGGTCTCGCTATGCCAGACCTGGCTGTGCTTAGCATGAGGGAGGGAGGGGCCATATACCTGGAAGCATATACCCAAAACCAGCTTCTGCCTTCTCAGTAATAGCCGAGCTGGGTTCTTGGGGAGCGTTTGTCATCCCTTCTCTGCTGACACTAGACGATGGTGTGCTTCTCTGATAAGACATGGACGACCAGCATCTCCATGGCAACTGACTGAGCTCCAGATATCACACCTCATTAAAAATGAGGATAGATAGTCAAAAATAATATATTAAAGTGGACAAATAAAAAAAGAAGCCTGCCTTCTATGTGGAGAGTAGGTGAACTAAAACAAGTAACTCGCGGAGTGGGGGCGGCGTGGGGGGACGTCCAGCAGGACAGATGCATATTTCACTTGTCAGTCCCCTGACTTTTTTAAATTTTATTTTACGGCATACCCACCCCGCTGTATCCTGAGAGATGAATGAAGGGCACTGAGAGATGCAAGAGTGGAGACAGCGAGGGAGAGAAGGGAAACATGTGGCCTATGGATTAATCAAAAGCCTGATTTCCTCACTCTGTTTGCCTTGCCGGAACAAGAAACCCTGGGCCCAGGGGAGTTGGGGGATGTTCCACAGCCCAGTCCCTGGGACAGCAGGGAAGAGACTAATATGCTAAGAACACTGGTTTTCTGCATCTCATTATCTTTTGAAAATGAGCTACAGAAGGGACAACCTCCAGACAGGGACTGAATTGCTAAGGTCCCGCAGCTTCTTTTATCTGAGCCTCCCAGGCTCTCATTGGCCTAGGAAGGCCTGGAGAACTCACCTTCACTGCTCCTTTCCTGGGGCAGGGTGTAGTCGGTCTGTGGGGCCTCCAGTAGGCAGCCAGGGAGACCTGGCAGACCCCATCGCACCATCTTTAACACCATTAACAGACTGCCAAGCGGGGGTTTTCCCTATAAAACTCTCCACAGAAATATGGAAAGGGAACAAGGGATGCTGTTAGAATGAAAGCTTTACTTAATTCTCTACAGTTACACGTTTTAACTGTGTTTCCTTCCTTCCTTAATTAAAAGGATACAAAGCTGTCTGCTAGTGGTTGTTACAATGGCAGTTGCCAGCGATAACCTGACACGAAGCCCCAGATCACATGTAACTGTTTCACATCACAGCAAACAAGGGATTCGTTAAGATCTTATCCCTTGTTGGGCCTGAGACACCCCTCTTTACAACACTGCAGAGGCAACGTAGCTCTGGCCAAGGTCGAGTCCCTTCCCAGACAATATGCACAGGTAGAAAGGGAAATGCAAAATAAAGCATCAAGAGACCTGGAAACCCCACTGCCCACCCAGTCCGTGTGTAGGGCGTTGTCTGAGTCGAGCTGAGCAAAGGCAGGAGCACTCAGTGGCTAGAGCGCAGGGAGTGGAGCCTTGCACATGGCCATTCTGACACAAGCGCACCATGTGGCCTTTCCCTCTCATCCCTTGTTTGCTCACCAGTAACATGGGACAGGGACAGTTTCTCACCAGGGCAGGGAGTGTGGAGTGTTAGTTACCTGGAAAGAAGGCAACTGCAAAAATGTCACATTCACCTAAGAGCAGATGAACAGAAGGAAGACGTATCCTCATCTCACAAAAATGGCCTGGCTTGGAGAAAACACCACGGTCTCCTTCCATCACTAAGGCTCCAGGCCCAAGTACCTCTGACTGGCCTCCCATTTCCTGTTCAACCAGCTACAGCTGGGCTGGCTGGGTGGAGAAGGGCAGGATCCACGCTCTCCTGATGGCCCTTTGCCCTGAGAAGAGGCCCTGACAGCTGACCAGGAGGAGGAGTTTATTACCCTCTTCGGCTTGCTGCACAGCGCTAGCCGTTCAGAACTATGAGTCGCCGCCGAGCAGCTCTGCTGTCATCTCTGGCGCACGAGGCCCCTGCCAGGAACCCTGGACTGTTTCTCTAAGAGATATGATTTGAAGTCCCTGTTGAAAGATACTATAAAAATACCCAATAAGTGGCTTAGAGTCAAGCTGGAACTGCCGCACTATGGATGTGGGGCCCTCTTCCTGCTTTCAGAAATCTCCTCTCCTTTCTGTGCGTGGCTGGACAGAGCTTTTCCCTCTGGCACGGTGTTTTCAGGGGCTTCCATTCCATAATCCCTGCTGTCATTCAGGGCAGCCAGCACCCCCAGCTCCATTCTGCAGAGTCACTGAAAGTTTCTCCTCAGCCCCCAGAACTATTTGTATTTGTTAGTGACGACTGGGCTTCGAAGGAACCCGTCCCATCACCTGTCATGTCTGGCACCAGTCAGCAGCAATAAGGTCCAATTTCCAGGTAGATACAATGGAGGATAGGGATAGGATACAGATGGACCTAGACAAATTAGAGGATTGGGCCAAAAGAAATGTGATGAGGTTCAACAAGGACAAGTGCAGAGTCCTGGACTTAGGACGGAAGAATCCCAGGCATCACTACAGACTAGGAACCGAGTGGCTAGGCAGCAGTTCTGCAGAAAAGGACCTAGGGGTTACAGTGGACGAGAAGCTGGATACGAGTCAACAGTGTGCCATTGTTGCCAAGAAGGCCAATGGCTTTTTGGGATGTATAAATAGGGGCATTGCTACTCGAGGGACATGATCGTTCCCCTCTATTAGACATTGGTGAGGCCTCACCTGGAGTACTGTGTCCAGTTTTGGGCCCCACACTACAAGAAGGATGTGGAAAAATTGGAAAATGTCCAGCGGAGGGCAACAAAAATGATTAGGGGACTGGAACACATGACTTATGAGGAGAGGCTGAGGGAGCTGGGATTGTTTAGTCTGCGGAAGAGAAGAATGAGGGGGGATTTGATAGCTGCTTTCAACTACCTGAAAGGGGGTTCCAAAGAGGATGGATCTAGACTGTTCTCAGTGGTAGCAGATGACAGAATAAGGAGTAATAGTCTCAAGTTGCAGTGGGGGAGGTCTAGGTTGGATATTAGGAAACACTAATTCACTAGGAGGGTGGTGAAGCACTGGAATGGGTTATCTAGGGAGATGGTGGAATCTCCATCCTGAGAGGTTTTTAAGGCCCAGCTTGACAAAGCCCTGGCTGGGATGATTTAGTTGGGGATTGGTCCTGCTTTGAGCAGAGGGTTGGGCTAGATACCTCCTGAGGTCCCTTCCAACCCAGATATTCTATGATTTCCTGGTGATAGGCCCAGAGGTAGCAAGCCCAAGATTCATCAGGCCTAGCACCATTCAGGCAGCATACAGGTTGAGGAAGAACATAATGGGAGACCCGGCCTGAGAGGCAGGCTGTGGAGAGAGGGGAGGGCACAGACTCCAGGGCTGAGTGGTTTTGGCTGTGATAGGAGACAGAATCTTCAATGAAAACCTGAAAAAGCAGATCAGCTATGAGGTTTGTTAATCAACTCATCCAAAACAGCACAGAACTTCCCCCCGCCCCCAGTGTGACCAGCCCTTGCCTCTCTGGAATATTTCCCCTTACAATCACTTTACAAAAAGAAAAGGAGTACTTGTGGCACCTTAGAGACTAACAAATTTATTAGAGCATAAGCTTTCGTGAGCTACAGCTCACTTCATCGGATGCATTTGGTGGAAAAAACAGAGGAGAGATTTATATACACACACACAGAGAACATGAAACAATGGGTTTATCATACACACTGTAAGGAGAGTGATCACTTAAGATAAGCCATCACCCACAGCAGGGGGGGGAAAGGAGGAAAACCTTCCATGGTGACAAGCAGGTAGGCTAATTCCAGCAGTTAACAAGAATATCAGAGGAACAGTGGGGGGTGGGGTGGGGGGGAGAAATACCATGGGGAAATAGTTTTACTTTGTGTAATGACTCATCCATTCTCAGTCTCTATTCAAGCCTAAGTTAATTGTATCCAGTTTGCAAATTAATTCCAATTCAGCAGTCTCTCGTTGGAGTCTGTTTTTGAAGCTTTTTTGTTGAAGTATAGCCACTCTTAGGTCTGTGATCGAGTGACCAGAGAGATTGAAGTGTTCTCCAACTGGTTTTTGAATGTTATAATTCTTGACGTCTGATTTGTGTCCATTCATTCTTTTACGTAGAGACTGTCCAGTTTGGCCAATGTACATGGCAGAGGGGCATTGCTGGCACATGATGGCATATATCACATTGGTAGATGCGCAGGTGAACGAGCCTCTGATAGTGTGGCTGATGTGATTAGGCCCTATGATGGTATCCCCTGAATAGATATGTGGACAGAATTGGCAACGGGCTTTGTTGCAAGGATAGGTTCCTGGGTTAGTGGTTCTGTTGTGTGGTGTGTGGTTGCTGGTGAGTATTTGCTTCAGATTGGGGGGCTGTCTGTAAGCAAGGACTGGTCTATCTCCCAAGATCTGAGAGAGCGATGGCTCGTCCTTCAGGATAGGTTGTAGATCCTTGATGATGCGTTGGAGAGGTTTTAGTTGGGGGCTGAAGGTGATGGCTAGTGGCGTTCTGTTGTTTTCTTTGTTGGGCCTGTCCTGTAGTAGGTGACTTCTGGGTACTCTTCTGGCTCTGTCAATCTGTTTCTTCACTTCAGCAGGTGGGTATTGTAGTTGTAGGAATGCATGATAGAGATCTTGTAGGTGTTTGTCTCTGTCTGAGGGGTTGGAGCAAATGCGGTTATATCGTAGCGCTTGGCTGTAGACAATGGATCGAGTGGTATGATCTGGATGAAAGCTAGAGGCATGTAGGTAGGAATAGCGGTCAGTAGGTTTCCGATATAGGGTGGTGTTTATGTGACCATCGCTTATTAGCACCGTAGTGTCCAGGAAGTGGATCTCTTGTGTGGACTGGTCCAGGCTGAGGTTGATGGTGGGATGGAAATCCTACAAAAAGAAGGATTCTGGGTGGACTCCTCCTGAAGGTCGAAACAGCAGCCTGGATTTCTACATAGACTGCTTCCGCCGACGTGCACGAACTGAAATTGTGGAAAAGCAGCATCGCTTACCCCATAACATCAGCCATGCAGAACACAGTGCCATCCACAGCCTTAGAAACAACTCTGACATCATAATCAAAAAGGCTGACAAAGGAGGTGCTGTCGTCATCATGAATAGGTCGGAGTATGAACAAGAGGCTACTAGGCAGCTCTCCAACACCACTTTCTACAAGCCATTACCCTCTGATCCCACTGAGAGTTACCAAAAGAAACTACAGCATTTGCTCAAGAAACTCCCTGAAAAAGCACAAGAACAAATCCGCACAGACACACCCCTGGAGCCCCGACCTGGGGTATTCTATCTGCTACCCAAGATCCATAAACCTGGAAATCCTGGACGCCCCATCATCTCAGGCATTGGCACCCTGACAGCAGGATTGTCTGGCTATGTAGACTCCCTCCTCAGGCCCTTCGTTACCAGCACTCCCAGCTATCTTCGAGACACCACCGATTTCCTGAGGAAACTACAGTCCATTGGTGATCTTCCTAAAAACACCATCCTAGCCACTATGGATGTAGAAGCCTCTACACCAACATTCCACACAAAGATGGACTACAAGCCATCAGGAACAGTATCCCCGATACTGTCACGGCTAACCTGGCGGCAGAACTTTGTGACTTTGTCCTGACCCATAACTATTTCACATTTGGTGACAATGTATACCTTCAAATCAGCGGCACTGCGATGGGTACCCGCATGGCCCCACAGTATGCCAACATTTTTATGGCTGACTTAGAACAACGCTTCCTCAGCTCTCGTCCCCTAATGCCCCTACTCTACTTGCGCTACATTGATGACATCTTCATCATCTGGACCCATGGAAAAGAAGCTCTTGAGGAATTCCACCATGATTTCAACAATTTCCATCCCACCATCAACCTCAGCCTGGACCAGTCCACACAAGAGATCCACTTCCTGGACACTACGGTGCTAATAAGCGATGGTCACATAAACACCACCCTATATCGGAAACCTACTGACCGCTATTCCTACCTACATGCCTCTAGCTTTCATCCAGATCATACCACTCGATCCATTGTCTACAGCCAAGCGCTACGATATAACCGCATTTGCTCCAACCCCTCAGACAGAGACAAACACCTACAAGATCTCTATCATGCATTCCTACAACTACAATACCCACCTGCTGAAGTGAAGAAACAGATTGACAGAGCCAGAAGAGTACCCAGAAGTCACCTACTACAGGACAGGCCCAACAAAGAAAACAACAGAACGCCACTAGCCATCACCTTCAGCCCCCAACTAAAACCTCTCCAACGCATCATCAAGGATCTACAACCTATCCTGAAGGACGAGCCATCGCTCTCTCAGATCTTGGGAGATAGACCAGTCCTTGCTTACAGACAGCCCCCCAATCTGAAGCAAATACTCACCAGCAACCACACACCACACAACAGAACCACTAACCCAGGAACCTATCCTTGCAACAAAGCCCGTTGCCAACTCTGTCCACATATCTATTCAGGGGATACCATCATAGGGCCTAATCACATCAGCCACACTATCAGAGGCTCGTTCACCTGCGCATCTACCAATGTGATATATGCCATCATGTGCCAGCAATGCCCCTCTGCCATGTACATTGGCCAAACTGGACAGTCTCTACGTAAAAGAATGAATGGACACAAATCAGACGTCAAGAATTATAACATTCAAAAACCAGTTGGAGAACACTTCAATCTCTCTGGTCACTCGATCACAGACCTAAGAGTGGCTATACTTCAACAAAAAAGCTTCAAAAACAGACTCCAACGAGAGACTGCTGAATTGGAATTAATTTGCAAACTGGATACAATTAACTTAGGCTTGAATAGAGACTGGGAATGGATGAGTCATTACACAAAGTAAAACTATTTCCCCATGGTATTTCTCCCCCCCACCCCACCCCCCACTGTTCCTCTGATATTCTTGTTAACTGCTGGAATTAGCCTACCTGCTTGTCACCATGGAAGGTTTTCCTCCTTTCCCCCCCTGCTGTGGGTGATGGCTTATCTTAAGTGATCACTCTCCTTACAGTGTGTATGATAAACCCATTGTTTCATGTTCTCTGTGTGTGTGTATATAAATCTCTCCTCTGTTTTTTCCACCAAATGCATCCGATGAAGTGAGCTGTAGCTCACGAAAGCTTATGCTCTAATAAATTTGTTAGTCTCTAAGGTGCCACAAGTACTCCTTTTCTTTTTGCGAATACAGACTAACACGGCTGCTACTCTGAAACCAATCACTTTACACAATGCCATGTTATCCTGGGACCCTGCCATGTCTCTCCACTGGCAGGATAGCTCAGTGGTGGCTCATCACCTTCTCCCCCACTAACTAGAGGCTGGATCACAGGGAGAAAAGTGAGACTGCATTCTAACCAGCAGGACCTTGCGCCAGTGAACAAAACCCTTTGGATAAGGCAGTTCTGAGCATCACACGCCATGCCTGGAAGGCAGCAGTTTGCAATGAGGAGGGATTCCCCACTGGCTCCCAGCCCCCCGTATATGGGGAAGTCTCGGTGCCCCATCCCCAAACCTGCCAAACCCAAGCCTGGGACAGAGCTGCAGTTGGAGTGTGAAATAGAGTGAGTCCAAAAGCGCAGCAAGATACAATAAGACTGAGGCAAACCCAGCACAGAGGAAAAGGGCAAAATCTATTAATCTGGAACTTGCGCTCCTGTTTCAGGCACCTGGTTCCCATTAATCTCCCCACACTAGATCCCTGATTGCAGCAGCATCTCCACCCTCCCTCCAGCCTTGTAAATTCAACCACAGATTTAATCTTTACAGATTCCAGCCACGCAGGAGGAGGAGCAAATGGTGGCGATACAGCCAGGGCCCGTCACGGTGAGAGGGTAACCACCCAGAGACCCTGCCCGTGAGAGCGCCTGGCTGACATGCTGAGGGATTGCTTCCCACCTGGAACCCTTTCCCCACGCAACAGGCAGGATAAGAAAACCCCTTTTCACCTGGCTGTTTTCCAAGAGCAGGGTACAGCTAGGCCAAAGAGCCACATGTTGAAGTCATTAATATGCCTATGCCCATCTCCCCCACTGAGTTCAGTGATCAAAGGCCCTGCAGAGCAGGAATGGATACAACGTCACAAAATGGACACTGAAATTCTACATTAAAAAACAAACAGATTTCCCAAACACTCAGCAGTCTATGCACACATTAATCTGATTATAGAGAGGAAAGGGAGCTTTTCCCTGCATCTTCCCTGCTAATAATTTTCTGTCAATTCTGATTTTGCTTTAACTTCCATCTAGCCCTTCTGATGTCCCTGTGCACCAACAAAGTGAAAACAGAAGGGACTGTGAAAACTCAGCGATGGAACACTGGCCCCAGTTTTCAGGTGCTTCAGAATTTTGTTCACTAGCAATATGCTGCTATTTCAGTCCCCTTCAGGCAAAGGCTGTCCCCAGATTTTTTTTGTTAACATTTTGTAGCAGCAACAGAGGGGAAATAGTTGGGAAATTCCCTTATCAACACGGCCAGCAACACATGACATCTGGTACCTCACTGCTGGACACAGAAGAAATAGTGGATTAAAGAAGAAAACACCACAGGACTGCCAACGCCAGGAATTCAGAAGTCACCCATCAGGCCCCAAAAATCATGAGCTTTCTTTAGCCAGATTAGATTGGTCTGCCTTTTGATTTTATAACTCTCCTGGCCCCTCCCAATAGCTGTGAGACAGTTATATCCCTGCTGACACCCACAGTTTACTGTCAGTAACGTGGTTTTGGCTCTCATTAGCAAGCCCAACCAAGCGTGGGGCCTCCATCGGACCAGGGACTGTCCAAACACCAAGCACGAGACAGCACCAGGCCTGAAGAGTTTACAGTCAAGTGCAACGCCTGGTGTGAATTTGTGCCCAAACACAACTCATATCAGGACCAGCAAACATCCACTACCAGGGAACAACTGTCAGCTCCTGCTGGTGTGGCACTGGATTGCCTCTGTGGAAAGGCTGTGTTGCTCCATAATGTCCTGAGGGGTCCAGGCCCTGCTAGTGCTGGTGGCATGAGGCTGCTTTCTGGAGCGATACATTTATTAAATCAAGTTCTGACCTTTGTGGCGTTTACACGGGCAGAGTCATCCACTCTCTGGCCACAGAGCAAAATCTCTCTCTTACTGCTTGTAGGCTCTGTCAAACAACTGCTCTGAACGCGCCACCATGGTTTTTAAAGGGGCAGTGCTTACTAACTGAAATATACACACTCTAAAATGCAACAGTGTAACAACTATTAATACAACAGCCAAATACTGTATTTTGAAAAATAAAAATAAACTCATTCAAACAATTATTCCAAGAGCCTTACACAAACTTTATGCACTTTAAACCCACTGAATTTGGAGTTAGGGCTGAAATTAAAAGGAATGCAAACACGTTAAGGTCTGGAAATACAAAGGTACGGTACTGACACAACCCTAGCTCTGCCCTGTATTAACACTATACAATAAACAGAGAATTCTGGTTAGTGCATTAGATCACAGATTAAATTACACTGATTGTTAAAAAACCCCTTTTTTTCCTTCTTGCACCCCTCTGCCAGTTGTGTCATTTCTCAAAATGGCCAGCTAGTTGTGGGCAAGCTATGGGCTCAGTTCCATTGAAACCAATGGGAGATGGCAGATAGTTTTAAAGAGAGAGTAGTTGTATATAGAATACTTTGTAGAAGAACATTAGCCATCAGAGGAAACTTTCAATTAAGAACAATTGAGCCATCTTAACACTGCCCCTCCTCCCCCAAAAAGAGTCATTACATGATACGGTGAAATGGCCTCGCACCAGGTGCTGAATTTCCAGGAGGACCATTTTAAAATTAATTTTAACTCAAACTAATTGGCCAATTTACTCATAAATTCTCAGAAAAATAATTCTGTACTCAAAGTAAGTGCTGTACATTTGGGGAGGATTAGACTGTATTCTGCATATGTAACGAAGTGTCTGAGTCCCTGTGTTCAGGGCAAAACTCAGCCCAGCCCTAACTATAGAACTGCAAGCAAAACTGCCATAATGTATCATTTTTTTCCACACACCCCACATAGCGATTACCTACGTTTCCCCCTTCAATCTGCTGAGCCACAGCACAGACCTCCAGGAGTAAGTGCTGTGGGGAAGGCTGCTGTGAGCCTCTGAGTCGACTAGCCCATACAAGCCGTCAGCACACTCAGGCTGGGGTTATGGACAGCAGAAACAAATGTGCACTGCCCCTTTGGGGACTGAACCCGGATGTAGAAGCACAAGTTACTACCTCTTGAGCTGAAGAACCCGATCTCTCAGCGTAGCACTAATAGCGGTCGTAAAGCTCTAGGGGCACGTCTGTGCTCGACTCCCCGGTTATGCTGAAGATGGATGGAGCTGGATGGAAATTTCCCAGTGGCACATTTGGCCATCAGAAAAAGGTTGATTAATTAAAAGCGAGATATTCAGTGGGAACGTGGTGAATGGGACAAGTCTTTGGAAGGCCACCAGAATGCAGGTTGCCTGCCACCTCACTCACCGGCCTGTCTCACCCACTAAAAAAAGTTTAGCATACACAACTTCGTATGTAATCTAACCACTAGCGGTCAACAGAGACATCAACTGTGTTGATGCATGCAGCTGACAATAGCACCTAATTTGGGCCGCTCTTTCTGTGTGGCAAGGTGGCCGAGACATGGTTCTATTATTTTAGACTGACAGGTTATATGGCAGGCTGTATCTGATGTGACCATGTGCAAGTTCTCAGTTATTTTACCTGTAAATTTTAGTTACACCATGCAAGCTTCCCTCCCCCGTTCACGCGCACGTGCACACACACATACATGTGCCAAAGTAGAAGTAAAAAGCCTTGGTTTATAATGAGGGTTATAAAGTGCAGTCATAAGCCGTTTTCCAGTGAGGTAGGCAAAAGACAGCGGAATTTCATCACAATGGTATTGTTCTGCACTCCTCTAATGGTCTATGTGCTGCACAAATCTCTGCCAGGTCAGAGGGTTGGATAACTAGTCGATTCTTTACTGTCCAAACCAAAAAACATTTAACCCCCCCAGCTCAGAGGGCTGTAGTCACAGCCATGCCCAAACCTGGGGCCAAGAGACACGTTGTCACTGCCATTTAATTCATACATATTGAATCGACTGAGGTGCATCAATGCAGCTCTGGGGGGGGGGGTCACAGCAAGACACTGGATGTTGCACTTCCTCTTAGCGACTGTTCCAAATGTGTGCACTAATAAAGGCTGTATCCCCTGAAGCCTGTCCTCTGGGCCATGTCACTAAAACTAGGCAAATGAGTGCAAAGTCAGAAAACGGCAGACTGCTTTCAGAGAAACAGCACCTAGGAAATGAGCTAGTAAGCTATTCATAGGTTTCAGAGTAGCAGCCGTGTTAGTCTGTATTCGCAAAAAGAAAAGGAGTACTTGTGGCACCTTAGAGACTAACAAATTTATTAGAGCATAAGCTTTCGTGAGCTACAGCTCACTTCATCGGATGCATTTGGTGGAAAAAACAGAGGAGAGATTTATATACACACACACAGAGAACATGAAACAATGGGTTTATCATACACACTGTAAGGAGAGTGATCACTTAAGATAAACCATCACCAGCAGCGGGGGGGGGGGAAGGAGGAAAACCTTTCATGGTGACAAGCAAGGTAGGCTAATTCCAGCAGTTAACAAGAATATCAGAGGAACAGTGGGGGGTGGGGTGGGGTGGGAGGGAGAAATACCATGGGGAAATAGTTTTACTTTGTGTAATGACTCATCCATTCCCAGTCTCTATTCAAGCCTAAGTTAATTGTATCCAGTTTGCAAATTAATTCCAATTCAGCAGTCTCTCGTTGGAGTCTGTTTTTGAAGCTTTTTTGTTGAAGTATAGCCACTCTTAGGTCTGTGATCGAGTGACCAGAGAGATTGAGGGACCTCAGGAGGTCATCAGGTCCAACCCCCTGCTCAAAGCAGGCCCAACACCAACTAAATAATCCCAGCCAGGACTTTGTCAAGCCGGGCCTTAAAAACTGCTAAAGATGGAGATTTCACCATCTCCTTAGGTAACCCCCCATTTCAGTGCTTCACATGTGGTAGCATTACTAAAAATAAGCAAATGGCTATGAGCTAACTGAATTTAGGCTTCGGATCTGTGTGACAAGCCTAGGTGAACAGCATTGCACTTGGCACACAACACCACACCTGCATCAGAGCTAATTATCTGGGGCAATATATGTACACAAAGAAAGCATGAGGCTAAGTATCCTAGCCCTTGCCCAAAGATTAAAAACCAGAAGGCTGTCCTCAGGCATAATGCAGCATAAACACGTAAGGCTTCCTTCAGCCAGCACAGCTAGTGTTCAAAGCCAACATCTTCCTCTGGACACCAGTTTACAGCCAGCTCTTATTCACCTCCTTCCTGGCTGGTTTATAGCCCCTCAAGAAACCAGGTTCATGCTGTCACCAAGGCTCATTAGGATTCTTTCATGGCACACCTGCCACTCCACCCACCTTTGTTAACTGATTGCAGGAGGGCCCCCTCACTGTTGGGAGAGTTGTTTTTTTGATACCTATGTGACTTTAGTTACCCTTTAAAAGGCATTTGCATATAGGTGTGTAGAAAATTGCTAAATAGGTGTATAGGAGCATGGACAGCTCCCAGGAAGCAGCCAGCATGTCCCCATCCCATCTCCTATGCATAGGGTCAGCCAGGGGACTCCGCACGATCCCCCCCCCCAAGTGCCACCCCCGCAGCTCCCATTGGCTGGGAACTGCAGCCAATGGGAGCTGTGGGGGCAGCGCCTATGGACGGGGCAGTTTGCAGAGCCGGTGGCCTTGCCTCCATGTAGGCACCAGAAGGGGGACATGCCAGCTGCTGTCAGGCACTGCTTGAGATAAACACTGCCCAGAGCCTGCACCCCTGAGCCCCCCCCGTGCCCCAACCTCCTCCCGCCATCCGAACCCTTCGATCCCAGCCCAGAGCACCCTCCTGCACCCCAAACCCCTCAGTCCCAGCCCCCACCCCAGCATGAGCCCTCACTCCCTCCCTGCACCCCAACCCCTTGCCTAAATCCCTCTCCCACCGTCCGAACCCTTTGATCCCAGCCTGGAGCACCCTCCTACACCCAAAACTCCTCATCCCCAGCTCCACTCCAGTGTCTGCAACCCCAACAGGAGCCGTCACACACCCCACATCCCAACCTCCTGCTCCAGCCAAGAGTCCCCTCCCGCACCCTTAACCCCTCATTTCTGGCCCCACCCCAGAACCCGCACCCCCAGCCAGAGTCCATACCTCCTCCCACACCCCAAGCCCCTGCCTCAGCCCAGAGCCCCCTCCCATACTCTGAACCCTTCGGCTCAACCCCCCAGTCCAGAGCCCCCTCCTGCACCCAAACCCCTCATCCCTGGCCCCGCCCCTGAGCCTTCACCCCACAGCCAGAGCCCTCACCTCCCTCCCACACCCCAGCCCCCTGAGCCAACCCGGTGAAAATGAGTGAGAGAGGGTGGGGAGAGCGAGCGACAGAGGGAGGGGGATGGAGTGAGCAGGGGGCAGGGCCTCAGAGAAGGGGTGGGGCAAGGATGTTCAGTTTTGTGCAAGTAGAAAGTTGGCAACCCTGTGTGTGTGTGTGTGTGCGCGTATGTGTATATAGAGATGTTGTGATGCCAGGCCCTAGCACAACAGGCTAGGGGACTGGCTCTTTCTGCTGGCACAGTTCAACATTTGAATAGTTGCTCCACAGTTGAAAGCATTTAAACTGATTGCGTTCACAGCTGCGTCTAAGTGAATTTTACTGCCCACGCAGCATCCAGGCGATTCAAATGGGCTGACTATGGGTGGGCAATTAATTAATGAATATCAGTATAGTGCTTCCATCGTTTGTCTGGGGAATGAGGATGGAGTCTCACTCCCCTCACTGAGCAACGCCTATGGTATGCCACACTTCTGTGGGTGGCAGTTCCTAATGGGTTTGGTTTAGTGTTTCCTGATGCCACCATCTATGCCACAAGTAGCGAGCGAGAAGAGGGCAGAAACATTCACCACGCCTCTAAAGCAGACCTGGCCTATTTGAACCTTGGGCTGGCTCCCCACATCAGGAATGACTAGTTGGCTAAATGAAAAAAAAAGCAGACAACATGTAGCTGCTCAGCTCGTCCCTCACCTGCAGCATGGAGGCTGCACACAAGAGGGACTGAATGAACAGGAGTGAGTCACTGATGCCAAGGAACCAGAATATTTGATGCTATGGCAGCTGACACCAATTCCCTCTCCTTGAGTGAAGCCAGAGCCCATGCAGTGTAGTTAATTAGGTCATCACACCTGCTTATGGGAACGAATGTTCTGCACAATACCAAAACAGCAAGTCACTGGAGTGAAATCAGAAGCTACACCGCAACCCCTGTAGAAAAGCATGAATTAAAAGGACTCTCTAGTGCCTTTGGCCATGAGGTGCACACTGTTAGGACAGAACAGGTTCACTGTTCCTGGTGTAAGCACTGATGAGAGTTAATCCTTCACTCCTGCAGCCACAGGCATGTACTGAGAGGCTGGTGGCGGTTTCCTAGAACATCAGGCTGTGCTAGACCAGCTGCTTTCTTGGCAGGCCAGGTCCATATCCCATTTAGCAAAGGAATGCTTAAATAACTGAAACTGGTTAACACTGGACCCTTTTCAGGCAGGCATTACAACCTGGCTTCGAAAATTGCATCAGTGCTGCCATTTCTGTTCTGAGAGGAAGACCCTGCCCAATCTCCAGCTGGAGTTGGTTGAAAACCAGGCTCAGATGTGAAGCAACAGCTCTCCTCAAGTCGGTTCTGAACAGCAGCAGTGCAACAAGTGGGCTGGAGCCACAGCTCTCTCCCAAAGAGGCTCCAAAAACTACTCGGTCTGACTGATGTTCCAGCCTGGGGCCAGATTTCCCAACATGCACACAGCTGCCTACTGGCTTTGCAAACGTAGACATCTCAGCCCCCTTGAAAGTCTGGCCCCTATGTTACTGAGATGCTTTTAGAAACTTTACCCTAGAGCTCTCCCAAGGGTGGCCCTGCAGAGTTTGTTTGCACTTGTGCTAGGAAGTTATTCTCCATCACTAGCTGACCCTGTGGAATATGAGGGAGGGGACACAGATTGACAGGTATTTATAATTCTCTCTTAGCTGGAATGTTTTTCTCATCTGAAAATAGAAGCTAGCATAGCTGTAAATGAAGATGTGAACAATCCTCACTATTGATTTTTTTTAAAAAAAAAACATTGTGCGTTATGGTGCTTTCACTTGAAAGAAAAGTCAGGCTCCTGTATTTTATTATTTTAATGACCAGGGACATGGGTTTTCAAAGGCATAAGCCTCGAGTTATGTTCCTAATTCCAGATTTAAGCCTAAAGAGGTAGCTTGATTTAACTCCCAATGAGCTCTCTGGGAGATTTTGGGCGAGCACTACTTTTGAAAACGAGACCTCTTATTTAAGTGCCTAAATGTGGATTTTGGAGCCTAACTTTAGGTTCGTGTTTTTGAAAATCTTGGCCTAAGAATATTTAGTCAGAAAAAGATGGAAGAGCAGATTTGTCCGAGTTACATACAATTAGTAAAGGTTTAATGATGACTGACTAGCTGCTTCTTTTGTCCATACTTTGAGAAGCAGATGCAAGGACATTGGAAAACGGTAAATTTCTTAAAAGCCCAACAATCTGCTCTCCAGAGAGGAGCGAAGCTGGAGGTAAGCACACAGTGTGGCTGGAGTGAAAAGGGCTTTGATAACTGCTACTTACACACTTCAGATGCAGGCTAAGGCAGCCTTACAGTGCTTAGGGGAACCAACCTGGTTCATGTCCTCAAATAATCACCTGCAAAGTTTCTCTCTATATACAAAGATAAAAATGCTTTTTCCCCCATACACCCAATTAGGTAGACACATTGAAAAGGAGTACTTGTGGCACCTTAGAGACTAACAAATTTATTTGAGCGTAAGCTTTCGTGAGCTACAGCTCACTTCATCGGATGCATGCAGGTTTTCATTGAGGATACTTTGCGGTTTTCACCTTTGTTTAAGCATCAGGTAGAGCCCTGGATGTTGGGCTAAATGGACATGTGGTCTCACCTGCTATTGCAATTCTAGGCTCCTGGAGCCTGCCAGCTGTGCTAATGTAGGGTCTGTGGTGTGAATTACAAAGCCCGCTCCTACTTCAGATACTTGGATACATTTTACAAGCTGAAGTATTTCTGGCATGTTGGCTACAGCAGCTCCAAGGCAGCAGATTTCAGGCTGTCCACGTCAGTGAATACATAGGAGAGAACCATAACGGCACTAATGGTAGAGATGTGCAAGGGCCAAGCAGTCCGGCTAGCTCTTGCCCCCAGTCTTGCTTGAGCTGTTGGATTACTCAGTATTTTCCCCTCCATCTGACTTAACAGCATCCGTTCCAACTCTCATTACTTCTGCAGCTGCCATAACTAATTCGCCTGCTGATAACTAATCTGAGTCCTGAGAGTTGTGCTGAATTCCTCTAGCACCTGGCTCAGACTTCCCTCCTCCTTTTTTTAGGCTGGCAGTAAATTGCAAGGTGGCACTATACTGTAGAATTCATAAAATAACACAAACACAAGCCTCTGCTTCAAACAGAAACTGACAGCAAAACTGATGAATAACTGTGGTTGAGAATCGAATCTATGATACGGGAAGCTACCACAGAAGCAGTGGATGGGTGGCACAGAAAATATGGGAGGGGGCCTACAACAGACAGCAGATGTTACATGAGAGGCAGGAAGAGCCCTGAGATGTTACAGTGCTAGAGACTTACAACAGACAGGTGCTGAGAAAGGACGGGATGGGGGAAAAGAGAGGGGCCTCGTAAAAAGAGCTTCGTTCAAGGCCCCAAAACTGCCACTCCTCCACCCTTCCCTGTACAGGACACCAACTTGCTATTCTGCTGGTGCCCTCGGATGAGAGTCGATTGCTACTAGTCTCAATTTGCCAGGACAATCCTAATGCTGGTGGCCTACTTCCTGTGTTAGGGCAGCCAGCTGCAGTACCCCAAAACCACTGCTGCGTCCTTCCCCTACAGGGCAGTGTGTAACTGAATCTTTCTTTCTGTGGCTAATTCCTAGGGATGGAAAAGTCATCCCTTTGATGTCAGCAAGCCACTGCCCAACTAGCGACAGAAAGCAAGACGATGTATGGAGCAGGACGACCGATCAAAGCCTTCGGCTGCATCCATTTTATAAGTTGGTTACTATACAACTCGAGGCGAAAGCTTCCTTTTCCTCTGTGCACGTGGTACCAAAGAAGAGCTGATGTCCCAAGGGAGAAAGGCAGCGCCCAGTCCAAAGACACAGCTGCAAACAAGCATAAAGAGTTTCTGCTCTGTAGCAGAATTCCAAGCCTCGCTCTGGCTTTAGTTTCAGTTTTATACGTACTTTTATTACGCCCTTCACTTTAACCCTGGACTAGTGACAGTTAAATTTATTTTTCCTTTAAGTGATGCCAAAGAAAGTTTGTTGGATTTGCGCCTGATCTCCTTTTACCAGCATCAGAGAGAGCAGAAAGGTCTTTTTTGTTACGTCAGAGGCCTGCGCTACTTTAGTTGCTGCAGTTCTTTAAACAGTAAAAACGTTGTAAAGCTTCTAGCTGGGAACTAGTGCAGCTCTGAGAAGTTTTCTGACCTATTTGAGTCTGATTTGCGCACTCAAGAATGGCTGTGTTTTAAACGGGAATTGTGCAGGCTAATCACTCGTGGGTTTGGTCCTGTAGGGAGTGACTTGATTCAAAACCCTAAAACAGCCGTACAACATCTGAAAACAGGGAGCAGTACTAGGTCATAAACTTTAAAAACATGCAGCTCTGATTAATCCTAAAGCCACTGACAGGCAACTCAGCACTGGTCCAAAATGGTGATTTTGGTTTAGGCTGCACCTATTGTCAAATGAGCGTGATTTCACCACACACCTAAAGGAAGGTAGGCCAGACTCCCCCCGTGAAATTCACACCTTCCCTCTCTTTTGTGCTCACTGTAGAGTGGGAGAGGAAAGCCTGACACAGGGACCCAAGCTGGCCACAGCAGGCGGCTGGGCTGGGGCCCTGGCTGGACCCGGGTTGGCTCTCGGGCTTTTTCAGGCGGCGCCTGCATAGGAGCCAGGAGAGCGGGGGGAGGCGGGCAAAGAAAATGGAGGCATCAGGGGGAAGGGACCCACTTTCCCACAGGCACCAGAGCTCTCTCGGCGGGTGGCCAGGGGGCTGGCTGGCGGCTGGACAGCCCAGTCGAAAAGGGGGCCGGACACCCAAAGTCCAGATGCCGCTGGCGGGGGAGGCAGGGAGGTGCTGGGTCCTCAACCGCGCCAGCCCCAACCTAGCCGGGGCCAGCTCCTACCGCTGTCGGAGGGCTGCAGCTCCCAGCCCCGGCTGCCCAGGCGAGCTCGTCCTCTGATCCAGGCAGCGGGGTGGAGAGGGGGGAAGCAGCGAGCGACGGAGGAGGAGGGGAAGGGGGGGCGGGGCAGGGGCTGAGGGGGGCGGGCGGAGGCTCGGGGAAAGGGGGGCAGGAGGGGGGCAGGGGCTGAGGGGGGCAGGGCAGAGGCTCGGGGAAAGGGGGGCAGGAGGGGGTAGGGGCTGAGGGGGGCAGGGCAGGGGCTGAGGGGGGCAGGGCGGAGGCTCGGGGAAGAGGGGGGCAGGGCGGGGCAGGGGCTCGGGGAAGAGGGGGCAGGGGCTGAGCGGGGCAGGGCGGGGCAGGGCAGAGGCTCGGAGAAGGGGGGGCAGGGGCTGAGGGGGGCAGGGGCTCGGGGAAGAGGGGGCAGGGCGGGGCAGGGGCTGAGCGGGGCGGGGCAGGGCAGAGGCTCGGAGAAGGGGGGCAGGGGCTGAGGGGGGCAGGGCGGAGGCTCGGGGAAGAGGGGGGCAGGGCGGGGCAGGGGCTCGGGGAAGAGGGGGCAGGGGCTGAGTGGGGCAGGGCGGGGCAGGGCAGAGGCTCGGAGAAGGGGGGGCAGGGGCTGAGCGGGGCGGGGCAGGGCAGAGGCTCGGAGAAGAGGGGGCAGGGGCTGAGGGGGGCAGGGCGGGGCAGGGGCTGAGCGGGGCAGGGCGGGGCAGGGCAGAGGCTCGGAGAAGGGGGGCAGGGGCTGAGGGGGGCAGGGGCTTGGGGAAGAGGGGGCAGGGCGGGGCAGGGGCTGAGCGGGGCGGGGCAGGGCAGAGGCTCGGAGAAGGGGGGCAGGGGCTGAGGGGGGCAGGGCGGAGGCTCGGGGAAGAGGGGGGCAGGGCGGGGCAGGGGCTCGGGGAAGAGGGGGCAGGGGCTGAGCGGGGCAGGGCGGGGCAGGGGCTTGGGGAAGAGGGGGCAGGGCGGGGCAGGGGCTGAGCGGGGCGGGGCAGGGCAGAGGCTCGGAGAAGGGGGGCAGGGGCTGAGGGGGGCAGGGCGGAGGCTCGGGGAAGAGGGGGGCAGGGCGGGGCAGGGGCTCGGGGAAGAGGGGGCAGGGGCTGAGCGGGGCAGGGCGGGGCAGGGCAGAGGCTCGGAGAAGGGGGGGCAGGGGCTGAGGGGGGCAGGGGCTTGGGGAAGAGGGGGCAGGGCGGGGCAGGGGCTGAGCGGGGCAGGGCAGGGCAGAGGCTCGGAGAAGAGGGGGCAGGGGCTGAGGGGGGCAGGGCGGGGCAGGGGCTTGGGGAAGAGGGGGCAGGGCGGGGCAGGGGCTGAGCGGGGCGGGGCAGGGCAGAGGCTCGGAGAAGGGGGGCAGGGGCTGAGGGGGGCAGGGCGGAGGCTCGGGGAAGAGGGGGGCAGGGCGGGGCAGGGGCTCGGGGAAGAGGGGGCAGGGGCTGAGCGGGGCAGGGCGGGGCAGGGCAGAGGCTCGGAGAAGGGGGGGCAGGGGCTGAGGGGGGCAGGGGCTTGGGGAAGAGGGGGCAGGGCGGGGCAGGGGCTGAGCGGGGCGGGGCAGGGCAGAGGCTCGGAGAAGAGGGGGCAGGGGCTGAGGGGGGCAGGGCGGGGCAGGGGCTTGGGGAAGAGGGGGCAGGGCGGGGCAGGGGCTGAGCGGGGCGGGGCAGGGCAGAGGCTCGGAGAAGGGGGGCAGGGGCTGAGGGGGGCAGGGCGGAGGCTCGGGGAAGAGGGGGGCAGGGCGGGGCAGGGGCTCGGGGAAGAGGGGGCAGGGCGGGGCAGGGGCTGAGCGGGGCAGGGCGGGGCAGGGCAGAGGCTCGGAGAAGGGGGGCAGGGGCTGAGGGGGGCAGGGCGGAGGCTCGGGGAAGAGGGGGGCAGGGCAGGCTCCCGCACTCCTGCTGGAGCGTCCGGTTTGGCAGCGGTGCAGTTGGCCGCCTCGCCGCCCGGGACGGGCCTCTGGTGTTTCTCTTCCCTCCCCTCACTGCCGCGCTGGTTGTGGTGGTGTCCAGGGTTGCGTCCGTGGCTGTGCTGCTGGGAAGGTTCAGCTCCATCGTTCCCCAGGGATGCTGCTCCACGGCGGGTGCCAACAGGGAGCAGGAGCCTTTGCTGCCAGGCTGTCTCACCCGGGGGCCCCGTCTGCGAGCACAGCGGCAGCTTCGCTAGGTGCCGAAATCATGAGCCAGGCCCCACAACCCGTAAGGGTGGCAGAAAAATTAGATGGTTTGTAAGATTATAACGTTGTGCCAATCTCATGGGTTTTGGGGCCTGGTTCATGACTTCTGAAGCTTTGAGGCTAGCGAAGCTGCCTCTGTGCTCACACTCAGAGGCGGCTTAAAGGCTGCTGATTCCTGTTTGCACCAGCAGTGATTTTGGCCCTCGCTACAGGCACTCTCACCCTGCCTCTGTCTGTCCCCTGCCCAGCACTTCATTCTGCCCCCCCCTCCCAGCACCTGTTCTGCAGCTCCATGGGCTCTCCACCCTCCCTTGCCCCCTTCCCAGGCTGCATACTGTGGGGAGCAGGGGGTGGGGGCAGAGGAGCGATCCCATTGCTCCCAGGCGGGGGAAGAGGAACTACCTTGAGCTGCTGGGCTCCCCCTGTTCCCCCAGCGAGAATGAAGTCTGCTCCTGTGTGTCGGGGGGCCGTCTGCCCCTTGCAGCAGTCCTGATTGACTGCTCTAGCTCAGGCAGTGGGGCTGGCAGCCAGAGGGGCTCCCGCCAAAGCAGAGCTGACGTTCACAAGGATCATGGCAGACAGGTTTCAGCCCTGGCTAAAATCCTGACTGGCGAGGAAATAGTGAAAGCTGGTGACAGTGCAGTGGTTAAAGCACCCAAGTCCTGTCTTCACTAGCCTTCTTTACCCTACTCGCTGCCCTGAACGTCAGGGAGGAGCCCTGATTTCTGGAGGGATGTATCCCACTGTTCTCATGAGCCCTTTGGTTTTGTCCATTCCCCCATTTTTGAATGGTCAGTCACTCCAGTCAGGGCAGAGGTGGCTCTCACTCCCCCCCTTGCCCCAGAGGATACTTCTGGAAAGAAGCCTGGCAAAGGTTACGTGACTTTACTCCATATGGAGAGTAAAACAGCACAGTAGACGCCACTCAAACTGGGAAAGTTCTGCCATGTGTTGCACTATAAAAGCACTAGCTGCATGTGCCTCATGCTGGTGTGCATGCCACGTACTATTTCAGGTGAACATAAAAAAAGGAAAATGACACGTGACTGTCCCCTAGCAGCCTTGTGCCATATTCAGAAGAGGACAAAGCTGGCTTTGCTGCAGCCTGATGTCTGGAGAACAGGTATTGTGCACATAAACAAAGCAAACTAAAACACAGCAATTTTCAGCTTGGTGGTAGCATTCCCATCTGCTGACGCGCCTCTCACTGCACCCGCTAACTCATTCCAACAGCGAGAGTTTCTCTGGCAATTCCAGAATGTTTGTTAGTTGTTTTACTGCTATTTCTTGTGCTTTTGAAGCAGCTATACCCTGTAATGTGCTGCCAAAATCTTAACGGGTTCCCTCCTCACCCCACGAGGGGGTCGTTGCCCACCCCCGCCCCCCGGGACTCCTGCCCCATCCAACCCCCCTACATTCCTTGATGCCCCCCCAAGACCCCTGCCCTATCCACCCCTCTCCCGACTGCCCCCAGAACCGGGCAGGAGGGTCTCGTGGGCCACCATAGTGGGTGCCCACCCCACCCCCAAGAGCCAGAGGCACCTGCTGAGGGGTGAGGTGGGGAGTCCCGGAGATGCTTACCTGGGGCAGCTCCCAGGAAGCATCCGACAGGTCCCTCTGGCTCCTAGGGTGGGGGAGCGTAGCTGGGGAGGAGCAGGGGGAACGGCCGCTCCTCCACTGATCGCATCAAAAGTGGCGCCTCAGGCACCGATTCCCTGGGTGCTCCGGAGCTGGAGCACCCACGGGGAGAATTTGGTGGGTGCAGAGCCCCCAACGGCAGCTCCCCACTCGGCCCCAGCTCACCTCCGCTTCGCCTCCTTCTCTGAATGCGCCGGCCCCCACGCCTGGCTTCCCATGAATCAGCTGTTCGCGCGGGAAACTGGGGTGGGCTGAGAAGCAGGCGGTGGCTTCCCGCTCAGGCCCAGGGTGGCGGAGGTGAGCTGTGGCGCGGGCGGCCCTCCTCCTGCCCCAGCTCCCCTCTGCCTCCCTGAGCCTGAGCAGGAAGCCACTGCCAGCTTCTCAGCCCACCCCAGTTTCCCGCACGAACAGCTGATTCGTGGGAAGCCTGGGGTGGTGGGGTGGAGAAGCAGGGCGGGGCGGCACATTCAGGGGAGGAGGCAGAGGCTTGTTGGGGCCGGGGAGCTGCTGGTGGGTGTTCTGCACCCACCAAATTTTCCCCTTGGGTGCTGCAGCCCTGGAGCACCCGTGGAGTCGGCACCTAAGGTGCTACTTTTGGCTGGTTAAACTTAGAAGCCCTTTTAGAATCTGTTTTCCCTCGTGCAACAACCGGTTCTAAAAGGGCTTCTAAATTTAACAACCGGTTCTAGTGAACCGGTGCGAACCGGCTCCAGCTCACCACTGGCTATACCTAAAGATACTCTTTGCTTCTTTCTCTTTTTCAGTACAAAACTACAGCATGCTAAAACATAAATAGGGATTTAGTGTCCGTCTTCAGACTTGTACTGAAAGGGTCTAAAGCTTTGTCTGGTGTTAACCATCAAAATGCATTTATGAAATTTACTGTTGTCCTGGGACATTTGCCACTTTGGAACATGAAAAATGTCACTTTTTCCATGGAAAAAATAGCTTTAATTACGGTTTTTACAAATTTACAACTAACAGGTATGCATGCTCTCAGTGAACTGAATTGACTTCTGTCGAGCAAGTGCATGGCGTGGCAAGCTTTTTTCCCCCTGAAGCATTCCTACCTCCATAGTTACTGGAAAGGTGTGTTGTCTTGGCAGACGTATGAGCACTTCTTTGTATCCCACAAAATATCCTGCTTTTTTCAAATGTTCCTTAAAGGGGAAATTAAGTTAGAAAAAACATGTAAATAATGTTGAGTTGTAACACAAACCTTCAAGAGCCAGAAAACTCAAATCATTATAAAAGCAGCCATGCCTTTTTTGTCCCGTCCCCCCCTCCCCCCCAAGTGTTGTAAACTAGACAGGAGTGATTGGATGTAGTATGCATTCAAGCCCAGTCATTCTTATTTTTGTGGATGCAAAGCAGATCTGCATCTTGCAAGATTATATACAGGTGCCACTTCCTGGATGACTTTGTACATACATTCAGCAATAAGGTCAAGGTTTTCAAAAACAAGTGAGCCCCTTTTTGAAAGAGAATTCCACACACATTGGGTCACTGGAACCTGCTATGTGCTCAGCACTTTTGAAAAAAATCATCCCACATATTTAAGGAACCTAAATCAGGAATTAAATAAAATAAAAAAAAACTCCAAACCAAAAAGTACCCCCTTTCCCTGAACTTTCTGGCTAGTCAATGTTCCAACCTTATTAATTAAAGAAAAAGTGTCTCCTCCCAAGTTGAGACTCTTATAGTTTTCTGCCTCCCCTCACTGACTGTAATACTCAGGAACGAGAAGCTCCCACCTACCAGGGAATGGTAGGATGCCCCTTACTACAGGGAAGTCTGCAGACCGTCCAAGGACACTATCATGCTAAACGGCCTTCAGACCTTACCTACAATGGTTTTTAAAAAAACCTGTAGCTATAAATTAGAGATGAATGGGAGACCCTTGGGCTCTCTTTTGCATGTGGTCCTTATGAATGAATTTCAAGGCTTTCCCACTGCAAGGGGCAGTTTTTGATAAGAGAAATGTATATGTTTACACTCAGCAGTTTACCAAGTTTTGGTCCCATTTCAGCCTCTGCTCTAGAGAGAGCGAGTGGTTCTGTTATCAAAGGAAAGCGCAGTGAATCAACTACTTACTGTTCTTACCTTCCTTTGCTTCTGGTTTAATCAGCAGAAGAAAACATGGTGACTGGCTCATTTGTAGTTTACAGATGTGAAGTTGACCAAGGCATCAAGCTTAGTCTTTCTATCCATTAATTACAGTAATGTGCCCAGATTTCTTACACAATCATTTGGTAAAATTCAACTTGTACAATGCTCTTTTCATACACAACACATCCCAAAGCTGTAATACGAATGATGCTACTTGGCTCATTAAACACTTGGACTCCATGCTGAGAACCATGCACTCTCATACTAATGCAAACAGTGCCCATGAGCACACAAACACCCACATACTTGTGAGGGCAAATGACTATGCACACACACACACACACACACACACACACACACACACGAGTGCACCAGGGACATGTGCCTACAAGTATCTCCATGAACATCTAATTTCATGCACACAGATGAATTTACAAACATGCGCGCACACAGTCTTACCACCGAGCGCACGGGCATGCACACACACACACAAAACCTTCACACACCCGGGGACATCGGAGACAAGAGCTTTTGCTCATTTTTTTTAATGTATCACAATGAGCAGGAAACATACTTGATGAAATATTTTCAAAGGAGTATATTCAATTACCATCTACAATCAACTTAACTATGACAACAAAGTTTTTGTGACAATTTTTTTTTTTTTAAAGTTTTGAAAGTTCCATGTGGTTTCTGTTTCTGTTTGTCTCCATGTATGTTGGTACAGCTCGAGATCAGCATTGTTACAGTAACAAAAAAGCTAACAAGACTACATTATAGAAAAACACCAAGAACATCATTTTTGGTTTCACTTGCTCTATTATTTGTACATTGCAAAGGCTGTTCATATACCTCTTCACCTCATTTACGCTTTCTGTTCTACCCAAACTTGCCCCCCCCCCAAAATAAACAAAAAAATAGTCAAAGCTTTGTGTTTCACAGTGGGCAGTATCTCAGCCAACAAACCAACCAAATTTCTGCTTCTATTTAAAATGTTTTAATTTAATTTATTTTAAAAAAAAGCAAAATATATTTTCACAAACATCAACTGTGCTGGCTTGTGCTAATGCCTCTCTGCTGTCTGCATCTTCCTGCCTTGCCGGCTGCACGGGCGCAGGTTGGCCCTCTAAACACATGCCTTACAGTGTATTTCATACCGTTGTGTGAGAATTTGGCCATCTTTGCCTTTTTAAAAAGCTTTTAATTTAAAAATAAACAGTAACCGGCTCTGTGCTGTGTTTAAAAACTTTTCCTTGTGCGGGTTTTCCACCTCCCCCTTTTCTAGGAAAAGCAGAAGGGAGGAGACCCCAGCTCTAGGGTTCTATTTGGTGCTGTTCTAAGCTGACTGAGTAGTACCAGCTACTTGGGTCTCAGAGCTCCCTTTGGGATTTGTGTCCAGCACCAGCCCACTTTGTGGGTTTTTCTATTTGAAATAGAAAAATTTATATTACGGGGAAATTTTTAAAAAGGCTTTGAAAATGACCCCCTTCCCACAGCCTCTCAAGGAGAAGAGAGGTGCAAATTCTCAAGTGAAGCCCAGTCTGAAGGGCAGAAGTGTAGACAGATATTGAATTACTGGCATGAATTTTAGTGTTCATGAGAGTGAGAGACTAACAGCGCTGGCTACAGATTGGCTTGGTGTGAGCAGACAGGCACCATGCAAGTTTCCCAACACAGCCCGTATGCATCTCAACCCTGACTGGCACCACACCTGGTATTCTAGTTCTGGGCCTCTCCTGAGCAGCGACTGCTAACTGTACCACAGTGTGTTAAAAGACATGGAGGTGGGGGGAGAATAGTGATCTGATGGGGAAAATTATCCTCCAAGGACTTGGTTGAAACCATCACTCATTTCATCTGCGATTAAAGCAGTATTACAACCGAGGAGTCCACATAACACCTTTAACCCCTGTGGGAATTCTGCAGCAGGAATCAGACTTTGGCAACCTAACCCTTCTGATGTTCATCAATTTCACTTCGAGTGAGAGCACAGTAGCTCAGCCTGGGCTGTAGAAAGCGAACAGGCCCTGCAGCCACTGCTGCATGGCACTTCAAAAGGATGAGGCAATCTCAGACTGAAAGAGTATCTACAAATATTTAGAAAAAAATATAAGAAAATAAGTTTAAAATACTTTTTAGTGGGTGGGAAGAAAGAGGGAGAAGAAGGAGACACAAATTGCACTATGACCAGATGACATAATAAAAACCAAAAGAAAAGATTTCAAAAGATACCTAGCAGAATTTGACAGATAAAGGTAGTGTTAAATTGTTAACTTGTATCACACAGAGAACCAAAAACAAAACAAACAAAATATTTCTATATGATACAGACAGAGTAACATACAACAATTAAATGGCAAAAAAAATTAATTATATATCATAGAATTACAAACAAGATAAAATAATGGAAAACAAAAAACTGTACAACTTTAAAATTTAAAAAATGTTCATCTCAAACACAGGGAGAAATACAAGAACTTTTGTTAAAAGAAAACAGTTTGTTAAAACAGCAAACGCTTTGTGTACTTGTTTTCGTTTTTGACACCTTATGCTACAACTGGATACTCGTATGAATATTAGATGGTACTCTCTTTAGTATTGTCTACTTAAAAAACAATTAAAAAAGGAATTTGCACTGTGCATCAGCCTAGTTAGAAATATGTACAACATTTCAAGATCTAGTCTTTCATTAAACTAAAAACAAAAATTCATAAAAATAAGAGTCCCGGCTAAAAAATGAAATCCGCATTTCATATTTCGGAATGCTCCAGTCTCTTGAAAAGTTGATGAGTGGCTTCAACATTGGGAAAAGAAGCCAGAGGGTGAACAATGGAACCTGCATTCACAGTCTTCGAAGTTCCCTTTTGAAATATAAGGAGGATGACAGGGTGAATGATTTCACACTTTCAAGGGTGGGGAGGAAGGGAGATTGTTTCTGTTGACATTTGGCTAGGGAAATGAAATAGCAAGCATCTGTTTCCAAAATCTACATTTTAGCAGCACAAAGTTTTTCTTTTAAAGTCCAGGCCATAAGAGAGAGAGAGAGAGAGAGAGAGAGAGAGAGAGAGAGAGAGAGTGTGTGTGTGTTCTCCATAAACAGGAAAAGAGATTAACAAACACAAGTGCCTCACATATAGGATTTTTTTGGTTTGGTTTGGTTTGGTTTTTTGTTTTGCTTTCTGTACATTGCTATCTGATTCTTTGCGGGCTGTGCCTCTGGGTCTCTCACCACTCAGACTGCCTAACACAAGGACAAAACTTTGAAGTAAAAACTTGTGTTTTGGTACGTTGAATTTTCATAAAGAGTTGCCTCTCTGCTTGCAGAAGAAGCACAGATAACAACCTGGGTACTTTTTTATTCTTTTCTTTATTTAAACTTAGTTTTGTTTGTTTAAATCAGAAACAAATTCTCAAGTAAAAAGAAACCTTTTTGCTCATTCTGCACCAGTGGTGAAAGTGAATGTCTTTGGATT
>NC_050079.1:40861924-40948575 GCF_009764565.3 Dermochelys coriacea | reverse complement strand
TCTGCAGGACCCTGCATTTATCCTTATTGAACCTCATTAGATTTCTTTTGGCCCAATCCTCCAATTTGTCTAGGTCCTTCTGTATCCTATCCCTCCCCTCCAGCGTATCTACCACTCCTCCCAGTTTAGTATCATCCGCAAATTTGCTGAGAGTGCAATCCACACCATCCTCCAGATCATTTATGAAGATATTGAACAAAACGGGCCCCAGGACCGACCCCTGGGGCACTCCACTTGACACCGGCTGCCAACTAGACATGGAGCCATTGATCACTACCCGTTGAGCCCGACAATCTAGCCAGCTTTCTACCCACCTTATAGTGCATTCATCCAGCCCATACTTCCTTAACTTGCTGACAAGAATGCTGTGGGAGACCGTGTCAAAAGCTTTGCTAAAGTCAAGAAACAATACATCCACTGCTTTCCCTTCATCCACAGAACCAGTAATCTCATCATAAAAGGCGATTAGATTAGTCAGGCATGACCTTCCCTTGGTGAATCCATGCTGACTGTTCCTGATCACTTTCCTCTCCTGTAAGTGCTTCAGGATTGATTCTTTGAGGACCTGCTCCATGATTTTTCCAGGGACTGAGGTGAGGCTGACCGGCCTGTAGTTCCCAGGATCCTCCTTCTTCCCTTTTTTAAAGATGGGCACTACATTAGCCTTTTTCCAGTCATCCGGGACTTCCCCCGTTCGCCACGAGTTTTCAAAGATAATGGCCAAGGGCTCTGCAATCACAGCCGCCAATTCCCTCAGCACTCTCGGATGCAATTCGTCCGGCCCCATGGACTTGTGCACGTCCAGCTTTTCTAAATAGTCCCTAACCACCTCTATCTCTACAGAGGGCTGGCCATCTCTTCCCCATTTTGTGATGCCCAGCACAGCAGTCTGGGAGCTGACCTTGTTAGTGAGTTAGTAATGATAACAAAGGATAGGGCCTTAAAGGAGTTTAAAGCAAGGGAGAAATGGGGGATACTCAGAACTCCAACAAGATTCCCCTGCCCACCAAGAGGAATGCCTCATCCCGCTACAAACACCAAACCAGCATCTTAAGCCATGCAAATGTACAACTTTGAACTAACATTCAATACTAGTTATTTAGAGAAGCCAGGGCTGGTAGCCTCGGAGGTGACACTTACAGGTCTTTCTAGGTAAGGAAGCCAGTCCCCTAGAACTCTTTCTGGTCTGGGAGAATGATACTTTGCTCTAACCAGACAGAGATGCTCTTCAGCAGGGGCCAGTTACAGGCAGAACACTGATAAGCAGGAGCCAGCCTTGGTAAGGTGTTAATGCAGAAACAAACTGACAGCGTGTGGGCATGTTTAGGAGGTTATCAACAGTTCTACTGCGGTGCCATGTTGAATTGTTACATCCAGTGGAGTCTGGGATATGCTAAATCCTGAAGCCAGATTGCACCAGAGGGGATTTTGTGCACATCAAAACATGTAACAGCTCAATGGGCAGGGGCTACACTGGGGCCCCGCTGCAATACAGCTGGGCTTCACAAGTTCATTGTTTACAGTTTGGGGAGAGGGTGTCTGGAAGGCCACAAAGAGTGAGGAACCCTTGTCATAATTGCTCCCCTCATCCTATCTCACAGGTGTAGAAATCCTCCTGCTCCCCCCATGGCACTATCATACCAATAGAACAAGACAACCTCTGGGACCATATGGCCAGTGCTGCTCATTCCCAATCAAGAAACCAAAAAGGGCAAAACTGCTCCCCTTAGTCTCAGGACTCCGCAAATCCATATTCCTACCAGGACCAAGAGACTCCCTCCTAAAGCAACTCTACTTAGCCAACACTCTGCTAGGAAATGAATACAGAAAGCCCAACAATGCTCCAGGCTTGTATCACTGCTCCTGACAATTTAAGTGCATCTTGTATTAAACACCCAAGGAGGCAACTTGCCATTTCCATTTCTAAACACCCTGAAAGCTGCCCAGAGTAGCACTTGTCAAAAGAATTACAGAAATTTGGCTGGGGAACAGGCAATAAAGATTGTAATGATAAGCAAACAAGAAAGCACTTCCAGCTTGCAAACTACATGAAAACACACATGGCAGGCCCTGCAGACCCGTGCCTGAAGTGCACTGTGTTGAGAGGGAGGCTGTAAACTGAACTCACAAGCCATCACCACCCATGCAAAAGACGTGTTAAAAATTGAGGCTTTTCTGCAGGAGTGGAGATGCTTCTACATATAATATGGCACAGCAGTATTGTTCATTCAGGGACCATTAAAATGATGCAATTCTTGGTCTCCTTCCCACTGAAGAGATCAGCATTGCCTGTGGACAAAACTGGCTGTAGAGTTATAATGAGTTAATGAACAAACACTAAAGTCGGATCACTTAGTATTTTCAGTATTGTGTTGAAAAGTCGCTTCCTTGTGTATCCGGGCACATATTTATTTAAATTGTGCGGGTCCCGGAACAGGATAAGCCAGTTTTTGGAGGTTAAGTGAAAAGTTTTCAGTCAATATTATCAGAGTAACAACCCAGCCTCCTTCTTGTTCAGTTCAGCAGTAGAAGCACATATCTGGGGATGGCAAGCTGAGTTTATGTTGTGTCAGAGGCAAAGAGCTGCATAGTAGTAACACACTTTTGTATAATGCACGTTAATGTTTTTTAACTGTTTGTTTATCCTATTTATCCCCAGAAGCGTCAGGAGGAGGAAGAACTCATAAGTGGCATAGGCATGATAATTGGAATTGCTCAGCTAAATGCCACTGAATCACCCTGATGATAAGTAGCTGAGGAGCGTGCAAGGGTCAGCATCTGACAGGACAGGTGTGGTTGTTTGGAGACTGTCAGGTGTAGTTAGGCTGAGGGTCAAGTGCCTCAAGAATTCCAGGAGTGAGGCTATGTCACAGCCAGAACAGGCTGCAAGAGGCTTGCTTTTTAACCATAAACCATCTGATTTCTCCGTCACATAGCTTGAGAGTGCTGGGTGACCTTGGACATGGCATTTAGGGGCTGATAATGTGAAGTGCTGAGCGTCTCTGCTCTGCACCCCCCCCAACAGTGATTCAGTGCCTCACAGGATCTGACCCTTTACCTCTCTCTGTCTGCTTCCCCCTCTGTAAAACTAGGTTAATACTTTCCTACCCAACAGAACTGAGGCAAAAAGTAATACATTCATGTTTGTACAGAGCTTTGAAGATGAAAAGTGCTCTACAAGTATTATTACCATGATCATTATTATTACAGGCCTACTAGTCTGTTGGCCTGGCCTGGCCCTTCTTGAGAGTGGATGGAGAAAGAATACATGGGAGGACTAAGATGACCAGTGATTGTGATCAAGAGTCTAACTGATCTGCACTCCCAGACATTTATTATTATCCAGATATTGAATTTTAACATCTCTATATCTTGACACCCCAAACAATGCACTTATCATGTGTCCAACACTTCAATATCTTACTGAGGAGCTTCACAGTAGTTGTGTGTCTGTCTTCTCCATGCAGTGTGATATTTCTTTAATATTAAGGCTGAGAGAGAACCAGGGAAGCATGGTGATTCAGATAAAGCATCATATCCTCAGATGCCACAGCATCTGGTGTATTTCCTTAATATTGCCATTTTCTGCCTGGATACTACAGGGCATGGTCCATTTCCAATATTAATTATATTTATTATTTCACACTTAGACATGAATTCATTTGGTTTTCTTCCTTTCTGTCCCAATCTTAACTTTCCTGTAACATGGTTTTGTTGGTAAATTTCTTAATATACAGAATACTAACCACCGGTTTTTAACCCAAAGAGCTAGAAAGTCTGAAGAGCAAAATACTTATAAGTCTCTGGGTTACATGTGTTATAAACTTTCCAGGACGTGGCCTTTATGCACAGGCATGTTTTCTAGGGCCAAATAACTTTGGGGTTTGTTCATTCTGACCGTTTAAAAAAGCGCCCAAACAGATTCTCCCCTAATGTCAAAAAGAAAAGGAGTACTTGTGGCACCTTAGAGACTAACAAATTTATTAGAGCATAAGCTTTCGTGAGCTACAGCTCACTTCATCGGATGCATTTGGTGGAAAAACACCAAATTCCACCAAATGCATCCGATGAAGTGAGCTGTAGCTCACGAAAGCTTATGCTCTAATAAATTTGTTAGTCTCTAAGGTGCCACAAGTACTCCTTTTCTTTTTGCGAATACAGACTAACACGGCTGCTATTCTGAAACCTCCCCAAATGTCCTCTCTCTCACACCCTCCTCACACTTCCCACAATCAGAGTGGTGGGTTTCAACTCAGTTAATTTTTTAAGTATTATAACGCCTGAAGAATGGGGTTTTCAAATGGAAAAGCCTGACACAATGGGACAATGTCAATCACAGCATCCCAATGGTGCAAAGTCATATGTATACATTGCAATAGGAATTCATAGGGAAGTCTGTTCCATCCACCTGACTCACAACCCTTTGCATGCAGGGTGCCTGCAAACATCTCTAAGGTCTCCCACCACCTGGGCAGCTGTATGTTAGATGTATTATACAAAGAGCTGTTGGCTTATTACAACTCTCAGTTACAAATACACCTATTGACACGCTGTCCGTAATTCAGAGGCTGTCTCCAATGTCCCAGGGGAAGTGTTCACACACCACAGGCGCTGTATAGCCGGGGGGCCTCTCCTCCCCAAGGCTGTGCCAGGCGGCTAGCTGAGCTACAGGGCTGTAAACAGACAGGAATTCACCGCAACCCTCTGCCGCGGACCCCGGGAGAAGCAGCTGCCCAGGTGTGTGTGGGGGGGGGGACGCAGACATTCGGGTGCACCCTGCAAACAAGGGGGCGGGAGCCCTGGGGTGCAGACTGACCCCCACCCCTAGGGTCTCTGCAGCCAGGCCTGCCTCGGACTTTCCCTCCGGGTGGCCCTGGAAAATTCCGCTCCGGAGGGTGCGATCTGAGAGCTGCAGGGCCGGCCCTAGACCCGCAGCCTCTGCAATATGGGGAGGGGGTCCCAGGCCCCGAGATTACCCTCAGCAGCCGCCCCATCCCACGGCACTCGCCGGCCAAGCCCTTCTGCGCTCCCCTCTGCATTGGGGAGTGGAGGGAGTCCTGCGCCCCCCGCCTTTGGGCGCTGTGACCCCCCCTGAGGCCCCGCCCCGGATGGCACTCACCGGCCGAGCCCTGCTCCCCCCGGGCGGTCACCGTCCCGTCCTTGTGCAGCAGGATGCCCGCCGTGTCCCGGATCCGGCCCGCCGGCCCCCAGCGCCCCTCCGCGCCCGCCAGCCCCCGGCAGCATTGGTAGCACACGGCCCACGCCTGCTCCTCGTTGATGGGCTGCTCGTAGGACTTCAGCACCTCCTCCAAGGACAGCTCCCAGGGGTCCGGGCCCCCCGCCCTCTCCTGGGGGGCTGCGCCGCTGCTGCCGGCCTTGGCCATGGCTGCCCCATTATCTGCTCTGGCAAGCCGGGCTGGTTTCCATAACAGCGGCGCTGGGCAGCCGGAGGAGGAGGGCTGAGCCCAGCTCGCCTCTGCTTTGTCATCCCTGCAGCCCAGCCCTAAAACAGCCGCCCCGCGTGCAAACAAGGCTGCAGCCTATGGAAGCCCCGGGCGGAGGGCGGAGGGCGGAGAGCTCTGCCCGGGAGACGCGGCCTCCCGCCGGCTCGGTGCACACACGGGCGGCGCCCGGGGTGGAGATCGGGGGGGGGGGAGAGAGGGAGCGGCCCGGGGGAGGCCGGAGTTCAGCCAGAGGCACATGCAGAGCCCGGGGAACGGGCATTAGCCTGGCAAAGCAGCCAGGCGTTCCTTAGCCCCAGGGGAAAAGGCAGCAGGTCGCAGGGGAGAAAGCAGCAAGTTAAAGAGGCATGCGCCAAGCCCAGTGCCAGGCCTTTCCCAACGCCGGAGCCAGCCCCTGGAGAGCACGCACTGTGCCCAGGGCCCAGTGTTGCTCTCCTGCTCACACATGTACCACCCACAGGGCAGCAGTTCCCCCAGGCATGCCTGCCTGAGCTGGGCCGCAGAGCCACTACCCTCTCCCTACTCTTCTGCCAAGAGACCAGCTAAGTCGCCCACCTGCACAGTGTATTTTTCTTTAAGAACCTCTTCACTCCTGCCTGCCGCCCAGGAGCCTTCCTTGGCTCCCACAAGCCCCATCTTTCGGCCTCCTTTTGCCCTCCCTCCCATCCTGCTAACTCACACATTGGGGTCACCTTGGCTATAGCTACACTGCAATTAAAAACCCGCTGGGGGGGCAGCCCGAGTCCAAAGGTCTACACCACAGTGAACAGCCCTTTAGCCTGAGCCTCACGAGCCGGAGGCAGCTGGCACAGGCCAGCCGTGGGTGTCTAATTGCAGTGTAGACATACCCTTAAGACTAGTTTGTGAATTCCTCAGGGCAGGGGCTGTCTCTTTTATGTTGGGTAGCTCCGCAGGCACTTTTGGGCACTGTTAAAACAAATGAAACAATAATAATAATCTAGGACTGGCCTGCCCAAGGGCAGCAATTTAATCCCACCTGAGTTAATCCCTTTAAAGTATCCATGGACAGGCCTGACATTCCTTGCAAAATCAAGACTATAGTCTCTACTACCTGCAGTAATTGTCCAAAACACAGAACAACATGACTCAAGCATTCAGGGCCAGGAAGTGCAGCATATGCAGTTGGAATTGCAAGGGGAGCTTGGGAAGGCAAACTGGAATTTGGCTAGGGCTTACTTTTAAGAGCACTGTAGGTTCTTCAGGACCTCTGTTTTGCTTTTCATCTGAAAGATAGCACCTTGATTTGCATAATCCCCTCTCCCCACAACCCTATACTGGGACATTGGTTTTTTAACAGGTGCAGAAGAAAATGTTAACTACTGAGTCACTTGCCCCACTTCCTGCAGTACAGCACACTCTACCACTAGATTAGGAAAAAGAAAAGGAGTACTTGTGGCACCTTAGAGACTAACAAATTTATTTGAGCATAAGCTTTTGTGAGCTACAGCTCACTTCATTGATGAAGTGAGCTGTAGCTCATGAAAGCTTATGCTCAAATAAATTTGTTAGTCTCTAAGGTGCCACAAGTACTCCTTTTCTTTTTGCGAATACAGACTAACACGGCTGCTACTCTGAAACCTGTCACTAGATTAGGGGTACTGATTCAGTGCTGACTTGCAGAGAAGCACCAACACTTCTTGTAGCTCTGGACTTACCCTGGAGTTCTCTCATCCAGGTAATGCCAAGGTCCAGCCCTGCTTCTCTTAAGAGGTCTGATGAGGCCACAACCCAAGATGGTTTGGTTGCAGAGCACCAAATTCATGCAATGATTAAGCTTCTTCCATAATTTACTATTTTAAATTTCTTGTAATAGAGATGCCTACCGAACACTTTGCATCATGGGTACCAGTTTTCAGAGTAGCAGCCATGTTAGTCTGTATTCGCAAAAAGAAAAGGAGTACTTGTGGCACCTTAGAGACTAACAAATTTATTTGAGCATAAGCTTTCGTGAGCTACAGCTCACTTCATCGGATGCATTCGATGTAGCTCACGAAAGCTTATGCTCAAATAAATTTGTTAGTCTCTAAGGTGCCACAAGTACTCCTTTTCTTTATGGGTACCAGTGTTATTGAGGGGACTTAGTTCCTACCCTCAGCTAGAGGGACACTGCTGTGACATGGGACCCAGCACAGGAAATAAGGACTAGCAAACTGATGCTGGCAATGCTTGTGAGGTGTGTGTGATCTTTGACGGGAATAACCTATACCTCAACCTGCCTTGCTGCACTGAATCAGCATTATTGACTGTGCAATCCCTTCTTCAGTGAAGAGAAGATGCGTCTGGAAATGCTAGTCCAGAAAGACCAGGAAGAATAGCAGAACCTTCAAAGAAGCGTCAGGTAGACCGGGTGAAACAAAGACCTTACAGCTATGAGACATCCATTTGTAAAGTGGAAAGAGAACTCAATCCCATGTCAGAACTACTAACCCATGTAGATAAACTAGCTATTGCTCCTGCATGCAGGCCAAGATTTCTAATGAATGAATGATGATGGAGCAGGTACACAAATACTTGTCCTCTCCATTGCAAGGGACCTGAATATTGACTAGAGATGGTCTGGGGATATCAGCAACAAATAATTTTGGATAGTGTTTATAGCACAGAAACATCATTTTTGTTTTGGGGAAGGAAGAGAATAGAACAAGGTAGGAGAGAGGCTCCTGTCTGAGGAATCTTGCTGTTCACGCAAACTTACTTCATAACACTGGAATTCAGAAATGAGAAGAATATAGGATTATCCATAGATTCAATTTATCTGTGGGATTATTCAAATGTAAACACTAGCAATCAGGGCCTGAGGCATATTGTGGGCAGCCCAGGGAGAAACAAGAGCCATTAATCCCATCTGATTATTAACTGCCCCCCAAAGAATGGCTTGGATCAAGGTCGTTATTGCTATTACAAGCAGTTTAGTTTATTTCCCTCTTCCCAGCACCAGTTAGTGCTTTTCCTCTCTGTTTTTTTTTCTGATAACTGAATCCCTTTGTGGTTTTCCAACATGCTGCTGATGTATTACGCTGCTCTAAAGAATGAATAAATGCCCAGCACAGCAGCTAAATCAAATTTGGCTTTGTGGGTGTGGGGAACAGAACATTTGTCACCATGTTTACATTCAAAATACCCACCCAGCGTTTCTGTGCTCAGTGGGGACTCTTTGTCCCCAGAAAAACAAAAGCAAACATCACTTTACTCTTCTGCCACACCCTTGCCACTGAGTGTATTAGTAGTGTCTATTCTTTTCATAGGGCCATAAATGGGCATGGGGCTTTACAGACAAAAGTCAACAGGGTCAAATTCTGCTCTCGTTTACACCAGTTTGCATCCCGAGTATAATGGAGTTAATCTGGACACTAATGTAAGTGGAAAGAGAATGTGGCTCAATGTTTCTGCCCCAAAGTTTACAATTTAAATTACAATCAGAAGTAAAGTAACAAGGGATCGTGACAAACACTGCAGTGGGTAGGGAGAAGGGCACGAGGGCTAAAACAACAGAATCATGCATGCTATCAGGCTAGCGAAGCACATATGATGAGGGTTATAGGCTTCCCCCCCCACACACACACCTCCCTCTCTTACCTTCAGGTTTCATAACCTTAAAGAAGGAGTGAGTTTAAAAAAAGAATCAAAGAAGAAAAGGAAACTGATACCACCATGATTTTGTCCAGCATACTGCTGATCTCTCTCAGGTACTTATATGGCCCCTATCCCTGTGATATCCAAGCACCTCACAATCTTTAGTGTATTTAACCTCGCAGTACCCCAGTGATATTGGGATGATATTTACCTCCATTTTACAGATGGAAATCAAGACTCAGAGAGGCTAAGTGACCTGTCCAAGGTCACACAGGAAGTCTATGGCAGAGCAGGCAGTTGAACGCTGGTCTTCCAAGTCTTAGGCAAGTTCCCTTCCACTGGACCATCCAACTCCAATCACTCTCTGGGGTGATATTTAAAGAACAAGAAATAACTTTAGATCAGCTACCTGCTACATGAAACTCCATATTTACTGCACCAGAGAGAGCCAGTGTGAACCCAAATGCCTATTTACCCGTTACTGCACTGCTCTGACAGCCCAAAGATGATTGGATGGCTCTGCAGGTCTTTGGTTCCAATGAGTCTGTTAAACTCAATGGACCAAATTCAGCCCTAGTGTAGTGGGGAGCAATTCCATCTTGAGCTGCACCTGCTTACAACAGGACTTGATTTGGCCCAGTGAATGGAGGATTAATTGGGCATACTGGTCACTCAGCAGGATGGCTGCCAGAGGCTCCTCAGGACCAAAATGTAAAATGATACAGGGCATCATAGGGATCTGTACAAGCAACATTTTGTAGGAAGAGTTTCCATTTTGCCAGCTTCCCCCAGAGCTGGTGCCTTCCGTACAGAATATAGTTCAGACTTTTCCTTCCTCCCTCCCTCTGTTGTTTTCTAGAGGTGGGGCTGAGTTTAGATCTGTGATTTTGGTTATTATAATAATTGTTAATTATTTTATAGTACCTGCAAACGTGCTAGTTGCTTCTAAGAAAAGGTCCCTACTCTGAAGAGTTTGCAGTCTTATTGCTGGACTGGAGTGATTAGAGACAATAAAGCATGCACCTAGGTGAAAGGGAAAGGTGTGTAAGGGTATGTCTACACTACGAAATTAGGTAGAATTTATAGAATGCCTGATGGGGCAAAAACATTGTCGCGGGTGGTTTGGGGTACATGTCGTCAGTCGCCCCTCCCTCCGTGAAAGCAAAGGCAGACAATCATTTTGTACCTTTTTTCCGTGCGGACGCCATACTGCTGTCAGCAGATGGTGCAGTAGGACTGCTAACCATCATCATCGAACTACCGCTTCCACTGCAACTCTGCTCTCCTGCTCTTGTCTCAATAACAAATTTCTCCATGTTAGCTGTCATGGGCTCCTGCTTCCGCTGCAACTTTGCTCTCCTGCTCGCATGAATCCACCTCGCAGGTCCTCTCGTCGTTCTCTATAAATATCTATTCTCGTGGCATCCGTTATCAGCCACCGCTTCCACTGCAACTCTGCTCTCCTGCAGACGACATACTACGGCATGCATGGAGCCCGCTCAGATCACCGCGGCAGTTATGAGCATTGTAAACACCTCACGCATTATCCTGCAGTATGTTCAGAACCAGAACCTGCAAAAGCTGGCGAGGAGGCGACGGCAGTGCAGTGACGAGAGTGATGAGGACATGGACACAGACTTCTCTCGAAGTATGGGCCCTGGAAATTTGGACATCCTGGTGGCAATGGGGCAGGCTCATGCCGTGGAACACAGATTCTGGGCTCGGGAAACAAGCACAGACTGGTGGGACCGCCTAGTGTTGCAGGTCTGGGATGATTCCCAGTGGCTGCGAAACTTTCGCATGCGTAAGGGCACTTTCCTGGAACTTTGTGACTTGTTTTCCCCTGCCCTGAAGCGCAGGAACACCAACATGAGAGCAGCCCTCACAGTTCACAAGCAAGTGGCGATAGCCCTCTGGAAGCTTGCAACGCCAGACAGCTACCGGTCAGTCGGGAATCAATTTGGAGTGGGCAAATCTACTGGGGGGGCTGCAGTGATGCAAGTAGCCAACGCAATCAAAGATCTGCTGATATCAAGGGTAGTGACCCTGGGAAATGTGCAGGTCATAGCAGATGGCTTTGCTACAATGGGATTTCCTAACTGTGGTGGGGCGATAGACGGAACCCATATCCCTATCTTGGGACCGGACCACCTTGGCAGCCAGTACATAAACCAAAAGAGGTACTTTTCAATGGTGCTGCAAGCACTGGTGAATCACAAGGGACGTTTCACCAATATCAACCTGGGATGACTGGGAAAGGTACATGACGCTCGCATCTTCAGGAACTCTGGTCTGTTTGAACAGCTGCAGGAAGGGACTTACTTTCCAGACCAGAAAATAACCGTTGGGGATGTTGAAATGCCTATAGTTATCCTTGGGGACCCAGCCTACCCCTTAATGTCATGGCTCATGAAGCCATACATAGGCACCCTGGACAATAGTTAGGAGCTGTTCAACTATAGGCTGAGCAAGTGCAGAATGGTGGTAGAATGTGCATTTGGACGTTTAAAAGCTCGCTGGTGCAGTTTACTGACTCGGTTAGACCTCAGCGAAACCAATATTCCCATTGTTATTACTACTTGCCGTGTGCTCCACAATATCTGTGAGAGTAAGGGGGAGAGGTTTATGGTGCGGTGGGAAGTTGAGGCAAATCGCCTGGCCACTGATTACGCGCAGCCAGACACCAGGGCAGTTAGAAGAGCAGAGCAGGACATGCTGAGCATCAGAGAAACTTTGAAAACCAATTTCATGACTAGCCAGGCTACGGTGTGATATTTCTGTTTGTTTCTCCTTGATGAAAACCCGCCCCCTTGGTTCACTCTTCTTCCCTGTAAACCAACCAACCTCCCCCTTTCGATCACCACTTGCAGAAGCAATAAAGTCATTGTTGTTTCAAATTCATCCATTCTTTATTAATTCGTCACACAAATAGGGGGATAACTGCCAAGGTAGCCTGGGAGGGGTGGTGGAGGAGGGGAGGAGGGAAGGACAAGGCCACACTGCACTTCAAAACTTATTGAATGCCAGCCTTCTATTGCTTGGGCAGTCCTCTGGGGTGGAGTGGTTGGGTGCCCAGAAGCCCTCCCCCGCTCCTGTGTTCTTGGGCATCTGGGTGAGGAGGCTATGGAACTTGGGGAGGAGGGCAGCTGGTTACACAGGGGCTGTGCTCCTGCTGCCTTTCCTGCAGCTCAACCATACACTGGAGCATATCAGTTTGATCCTCCAGTAGCCTCAGCATTGCATCCTGCCTCCTCTCATCATGCTGCCACCACCTATCAACTTGATCCGCCACCTCTCCTCTTGCTCCTGCCATCTCTCCTCTCACGCGTCCCTCCTGTCCTCACGTTCATTTTGTGCTTTTCTGGACTCTGACACTGCTTGCCTCCATGCATTCTGCTGAGCTCTTTCAGTGTGGGAGGACTGCATGAGCTCAGAGAACATTTAATCATGAGTGTGGTTTTTTCGCCTTCTAATCTGCTCTAGCCTCTGGAACGGAGATGAGAGGGGGAGCGTTGAAACATTTGCAGCTGCGGGAGGAAAAAAAGGGAGAGTAGTATTTAAAAAGACACATTTTAGAGAACAATGGATAGACTCTTTCACGGTGAACCAAGCTGTTAACATTACATAGCACATGTGCTTTCAGTACAAGGTCACCCCCCTCCCCCACCGCAATTCTCTGGGATGATCGCTTCACCCCTCCCCCACTGTGTGGCTAACAGCGGGGATGATTTATTTTCAGTCACAGGCAAACAGCCCAGCAGGAACGGCCACCTCTGAATGTCCCCTTAATAAAATTCCCCTATTTCAACCAGGTGACCATGAATTATATCACTCTCCTGAGGATAACACAGAGAGAGAAAGAACGGATGTTGCTTGAATGCCAGCAAACACTGGGACCATATGCTGCCATGCTTTGTAATGCAATGATTCCAGACTATGTGCTACTGGCCTGGCGTGGTAAAGTGTCCTACCATGGAGGATGGAATAAGGCTGCCCTCCCCAGAAACCTTTTGCAAAGGCTTTGGGAGTACCTCCAGGAGAACGTCATTGAGATGTCCCTAGAGGATTTTCGCTCCATCCCCAGACACATTAACAGACTTTTCCAGGAGCTGTACTGGCCGCGAATGCAACCCAAATCTTCAGGCCAAATTAATCATTAAACACGCTTGCTTTTAAACCATGTATTATATTTACAAAGGTACACTCACCAAAGGTGCTTTCTTCGCCTTCAAGGTCTGGGAGCCCACCTTGAGAGGGTTGGGAGGGTATTAATCCAGGGTGATAAACAGTTCCTGGCTGTCGGGGAGAACGGTTTCATCCTCCTCCACCTCCTCCTCATCTTCCTTGTCCCCAAAATCCTCTTCCCTGTTGCATGAGGCTCCCCGCTTGCAGGAGTCCACGTATAGGGGTGAGATAGTGGTAGGGGCACCACCTAGAATTGCATGCAACTCATCATAGAAGTGGCATGTTTGGGGGTCTGATCCGGAGCGGCCATTTGCCTCTTTGGATTTTTGTTAGGCTTGCCTAAGCTCCTTAAATTTCATGTGGCACTGCTGCAGGTCCCTGTTATACCCTCTGTCCTTCATGCCCTTGGAGATTTTTTCAAATATTTTGGCATTTTGTCTTTTGGAACAGAGTTCTGATAGCACAGATTCATCTCTCCATACTCCAATCAGATCCAGTATCTCCTGTTCAGTCCATGCTGGTCTGTTTGAACTTTTGCGGTTCTGGGACTGCATGGTCACCTCTACTGATGAGCTGGCCACGCTGGCCAAACAGGAAATGAAATTCAAAAGTTCCTGGTGCTTTTCCTATCTACCTGGCTAGTGCATCTGAGTTGAAAGTGCTGTGCAGAGTAGTCACAATGGAGCACTCCAGGATAGCTACCAGAGGCCAATACCATTGAATTGCGTCCACGCTACCCCAAATTTGACCCATCGATGTAGATTTCAGCGCTAATCCCCTCGTCGGGGAGGAGTACAGAAATCAATTTTAAGAGCCCTTTAAGTCGACAAAAATGGCTTCGTCGTGTGGACGGGTGCAGGGTTAAATCAATCTAAAGCTGCTAAATTCAACCTAAATTTGTAGTGTAGACCAGGGCTATGAGAGCACGGGTGAGGGAGAGATGAGTACTCCATTTCGTACTTTTGGCAGTCAAGCCTCTTGGTAGCTCCATTTTTTAGCATAAAAATGCACTTTTGTAGGCGTTGCTGCAGATGTGGGTCTTTAGGATTTACTAGAGCAATACATTGATGACGAGGTGGTGAACAGATTTGAGAAGGGTGTTCCAAGCATAAGGGGCTGGGTGGGAAATGGCACAGAGAAATCTGTGAGGGAGGGAGATGAAAGGGGGATTGAGGCTGGCATCCATGATGGAATGGGGCTTGTGCTCTGGGAGACATGAAACGAGACCAGGTCAGAGCCACAGGCAGAGACCGGAAAGCATGGAGTTTGAATTTGATGCACAGTGTAATGAAGAGCCAGAAAAGCAACTCAAAAGGAGGAGGGAGGCAAACGTAATTGAAATGATGGGTGAGAAAGCTGCCGGATGGACTGGCGCAGGGCAAGGCTAGCATCAACAAAACCCCACCGGACGAGACAGCAGCTCAGCACACATAGAATCATAGAAGATCAGGACTGGAAGGGATCCCGAGAGGTCATCTAGTCCAGTCACCTGCACTCAAGACAGGACTAAGTAATAATGAGACCATCCCCAACAGGTGTTTGGAGGCTTTTCAGAACAGGTTAGACAATGATGGAGGTTCCACAACCTCCCTAGGCAATTCGTTCCAGTGCTTAACCACCCTGACAGGTAGGAAGTTTTTCCTAATGTCTAACCTGAGCTGTCCTTCCTGCAATTTAAGCCCATTGCTTCTCAGTTCTATCCATCCCATTACAGACAAGGGTCAGCTGTGAAGCTCAGATCTGGGTCCTGGCCTCTCCATAGATGAATGATGTTTGGATTCATGTTAAACCCATAAATAACTTTCTTGATGGGTTCAGGAATGACCTTAGAAGGTGAACTCTGAGCATGTTGCCCTTTGCAAAACAGACGGGAATGTGAATGAAGGAAGAGTTGAAGGCTGCAGACATTTCCTGCTTTCAGTTTTGTTCTCACGCTCACCTGCCAGTGCCCTCCAGAAATAGCCCATAAGGCACCATCAGAGCTATGTGGCAGGAAAAGGGTGGGGACTCCACAAGGAGACACCTTCACAACAAACCCCAAAGAATTAATAGCAAGACCTTGGATTACCATGGGGTAATACCATAATTAAAACACAATCAAGATATAATCAAATCTCCCCTCTTGATATCCTAACAAATAATTCAAGGTGTGTATATGTGGGTAGGCAGATTCTAAAGCAAAAATAAAAGGAAAAAGGAGAGATGAGGAAAAAGTCGAAGTGCTATGTATGTGTGAAGTATTATTATCATGCTACCACGCCTTCCATCTCAGGATCGCAAAGCATTGTACAGACATTACATTCATGCTCACAGCACCCCCGTGAGGTAGGTACTTCATATTCTAGTCATTTTACAAATTGAGAAACTATGGTACTGAAAGGGTATATCGTTTACAGTAAGACTGTAGCAGCCATGAATAGAACCCAGGAGTCCTGACTCTCGTTCAGTCCCAGCTGTCACCATTAGATGAAAGTAGTTTTGCTAGCAGTTGAATGCTTTGTATATTGTTTATTTTAAAAGAAATTAATGAAATAAGAGTGACTATCTTCATGCACAGGTTATTCCTAAAAACCACACTAAATCAAGATGCTCACAACTCTGTAGCAAAGCAATGGATGCCATTACAGTACCATATAAACATACCCACCCAGGGAGCCAGACCTAGAACCCAAAACACAGGCCACTAGCACTGGAGTTAAGTGAAATCTCCCTTAGTGGATAAGAATAATAGCTTCCTTATTCTATGGGCCACAGAGAGCAACACAAGATCATGCTCACAGTTGCACTCCTATACTAACTGCGTCTCTATAGCCAGACTTTGCAGTTCTACAAACCCAAATATTGGGCCCTAATCAAACAATCTCACCAAGTCCCTTCAACTAGGATGTTTGTTTCCATCGACATGTGTCAGCTAAGATTTTTTGCTGCACCTGCAGTACACACACACCTGATAGAGGAGGAAAGTAGGCTCCCTAAATGATTGTCTCTCATGTAAGTGAGGGAGGATGTAAATGTGCGTATCACAGCACAAAGGGCCAGACAGTGTGTTCTGGAGCCCATAAGGTGCGGCAGTGTTTCATAAGGGCAGAGGTGTAAATGACTGGACAGGTACAAGGCAGGGCAAAATCAGGCCCAGAGAATATCACTCTGCAATAGATTCAAGGAATTGTTACCATTAGAGCTTTGTTGTCCTCCTTTTCTATAGAGGCAGGACACATAGTACAGTCTTACGGCTGGAGTCTCCTCTCACACCAGCATTACATCGGTGTAACTCCACTGACTTCTGTGCTCCTGATTTACACTGGTCTAAGTGAAAGGAGAATCATGATCACTGCCCACACATAGAAAAGCTGGCTTCTAAATTTCCACCGATGATAATAAAATGATTTAAGAGTCACACTGCTGGGGCAAATTTCATATGGGGGTGAAAGATATTTAATTTGCAGAACATAAAAACAGAAGTCCCATTTCCTTTCTAGATTCCTTTTCATTAATATTTTAATTAAAACCCATCCTCTGAACAGATTGCATTAACACAGGGTGCCTTGCAAATAGTGCACCAGATTAAATATAGCTAGCAGTGCTAATTGCAACCTATTAAGCCAGTGAGGCTGTGGAAACCTGTTAGTAATATTAAAAATAGAGAAATCTATTCTTAGAGTGACAGCATGAGGGGAAATGGTTTCTACCTAAGAAGTATAAAGGTAGAACAAATGTTAGGCACTTACACTGGCAACTGGCTAAATTTAGGCTATTGGTGCAGAGATATCTGCCATAGAATCATAAACATTAAAAATGGAAATGACCCCTTAGGTCCCATGCAATCGAGCCTCCTGTCCTGGCCAATGCAGAACTATTCCCTACAGGTTTCAGAGTAGCAGCCATGTTAGTCTGTATTCGCAAAAAGAAAAGGGGTACTTGTGGCACCTTAGAGACTAACAAATTTATTAGAGCATAAGCTTTCGTGATCTACAGCTCACTTCATCAGATGCATTTGGTGGAAAAAACAGAGGAGAGATTTATATACACACACAGAGAGAACATGAAACAATGGGTTTATCATACACACTGTAAGGAGAGTGATCACTTAAGATAAGCCATCACCAGCAGCGGGGGGGGGGGGGGGGAAGGAGGAAAACCTTTCATGGTGACAAGCAAGGTAGGCTAATTCCAGCAGTTAACAAGAATATCAGAGGAACAGTGGGGGGTGGGGTGGGAGGGAGAAATACCATGGGGAAATAGTTTTACTTTGTGTAATGACTCATCCATTCCCAGTCTCTATTCAAGCCTAAATTAATTGTATCCAGTTTGCAAATTAATTCCAATTCAGCAGTCTCTCGTTGGAGTCTGTTTTTGAAGGTTTTTTGTTGAAGTATAGCCACTCTTAGGTCTGTGATCGAGTGACCAGAGAGATTGAAGTGTTCTCCAACTGGTTTTTGAATGTTATAATTCTTGACGTCTGATTTGTGTCCATTCATTCTTTTGCATAGAGACTGTCCAGTTTGGCCAATGTACATGGCAGAGGGGCATTGCTGGCACATGATGGCATATATCACATTGGTAGATGCGCAGGTGAACGAGCCTCTGATTGTGTGGCTGATGTGATTAGGCCCTATGATGGTATCCCCTGAATAGATATGTGGACAGAGTTGGCAACGGGCTTTGTTGCAAGGATAGGTTCCTGGGTTAGTGGTTCTGTTGTGTGGTGTGTGGTTGCTGGTGAGTATTTGCTTCAGGTTGGGGGGCTGTCTGTAAGCAAGGACTGGTCTGTCTCCCAAGATCTGTGAGGGTGATGGGTCGTCCTTCAGGATAGGTTGTAGATCCTTGATGATGCGTTGGAGAGGTTTTAGTTGGGGGCTGAAGGTGATGGCTAGTGGCGTTCTGTTGTTTTCTTTGTTGGGCCTGTCCTGTAGTAGGTGACTTCTGGGTACTCTTCTGGCTCTGTCAATCTGTTTCTTCACTTCAGCGGGTGGGTATTGTAGTTGTAGGAATGCATGATAGAGATCTTGTAGGTGTTTGTCTCTGTCTGAGGGGTTGGAGCAAATGCGGTTATATCGTAGCGCTTGGCTGTAGACAATGGATCGAGTGGTATGATCTGGATGAAAGCTAGAGGCATGTAGGTAGGAATAGCGGTCAGTAGGTTTCCGATATAGGGTGGTGTTTATGTGACCATCGCTTATTAGCACCGTAGTGTCCAGGAAGTGGATCTCTTGTGTGGACTGGTCCAGGCTGAGGTTGATGGTGGGATGGAAATTGTTGAAATCATGGCGGAATTCCTCAAGAGCTTCTTTTCCATGGGTCCAGATGATGAAGATGTCATCAATGTAGCGCAAGTAGAGTAGGGGCATTAGGGGACGAGAGCTGAGGAAGCGTTGTTCTAAGTCAGCCATAAAAATGTTGGCATACTGTGGGGCCATGCGGGTACCCATCGCAGTGCCGCTGATTTGAAGGTATACATTGTCACCAAATGTGAAATAGTTATGGGTGAGGACAAAGTCACAAAGTTCAGCCACCAGGTTAGCCATGACAGTATCGGGGATACTGTTCCTGACGGCTTGTAGTCCATCTTTGTGTGGAATGTTGGTGTAGAGGGCTTCTACATCCATAGTGGCTAGGATGGTGTTTTTAGGAAGATCACCAATGGACTGTAGTTTCCTCAGGAAGTCAGTGGTGTCTCGAAGATAGCTGGGAGTGCTGGTAACGAAGGGCCTGAGGAGGGAGTCTACATAGCCAGACAATCCTGCTGTCAGGGTGCCAATGCCTGAGATGATGGGGCGTCCAGGATTTCCAGGTTTATGGATCTTGGGTAGCAGATATAATACCCCAGGTCGGGGCTCCAGGGGTGTGTCTGTGCGGATTTGTTCTTGTGCTTTTTCAGGGAGTTTCTTGAGCAAATGCTGTAGTTTCTTTTGGTAACTCTCAGTGGGATCAGAGGGTAATGGCTTGTAGAAAGTGGTGTTGGAGAGCTGCCTAGTAGCCTCTTGTCCATACTCCGACCTATTCATGATGACGACAGCACCTCCTTTGTCAGCCTTTTTGATTATGATGTCAGAGTTGTTTCTGAGGCTGTGGATTGCACTGTGTTCTGCATGGCTGAGGTTATGGGGTAAGCGATGCTGCTTTTCCACAATTTCAGCTCGTGCACATCGGCGGAAGCAGTCTATGTAGAAATCCAGGCTGCTGTTTCGACCTTCAGGAGGAGTCCACCCAGAATCCTTCTTTTTGTAGTGTTGGCAGGAAGGTCTCTGTGGGTTAATATGTTGGTCAGAGGTGTGTTGGAAATATTCCTTGAGTCTGAGACGTCGAAAATAGGATTCTAGGTCACCACAGAACTGTATCATGTTCGTGGGGGTGGAGGGGCAAAAGGAGAGGCCCCGAGATAGGACAGATTCTTCTGCTGGGCTAAGAGTATAGTTGGATAGATTAACAATATTGCTGGGTGGGTTACGGGAACCATTGTTGTGGCCCCTTGTGGCAAATAGTAGTTTAGATAGCTTAGTGTCCTTTTTTTTTTTTGTTTTGTTTTTGTTTTATAGATGTTCTAGTGATTTCTCCAGTCTAGTTTTAAAAGTCTCTGCCACTTCCCTTGAAAAACTATTCCACAATCATAGGAGAAAATCCTGCCCCCTCCACCATAGCTGTAGATGGTCCTAGATGCATCACAATTCTGTGGCCAGCGGGTGGAGACAGAATTTGGGGACCTTCCACAAGGGGTCTGCAATCACTGTGCATGCTCCCTGCTTGTCCCCATGTGCAGGGTTCAAGGGATGGGTTAGAGGTACACAGAGTGGTTACACAGCAGAACTGGGACTGAGGAACAGCAGAGAACTGTAGCCTGGGGAGGGTTCCTTTTCTCTCAAACTTCTATGGAGGGACCCAGTATCAAATGGAGCTACTCAGGTTTTGCAGGAGGATCCCAAGTAGAGATGAAACTCCAGTATTTTCCAGCTTTCCCCACCTTGCTTATTAAACCTGATCCTTTCAACCATCCTGCTAACATGAATGTGCTTTGCCACTAGCTGCATTTGCAGCTACACTGTGCTCGGGAGGAGTTGAGATGTGCCTGGGGTAGTTTTCCTAGCACTGACAAAACCAGCAGACCCTACTCACTCCCAAATCTTCAGACAGTTGCTGACACCTCGCACCCAATCTCCACTATTTATCCAAGCTACACAGCGCCCTGTGGGCTTGGTTCCTAAACTCCAACCCCACCACAAACGAGGAGCCTCTTCAAAAACAGCTGGACTGGGGAGAAAGGATACTGAGGCCGTTGCCACTACCAAGATGGCGGACTCCATGGCAATTACGGCCACTACCAAGATGGCGGACTCCATGGCAATTACGGCCACTACCAAGATGGCGGACTCCATGGCAATTACGGCCACTACCAAGATGGCGGCCACGACAAACCAGTAGGCGGGGCCAGACGGAGCCCTTTAGCCAATGTCTGGTGACGACTTGCGGGCGCCGTAGCCAATGGGAGCGCAGGGCGGGCTGGTTGGTTGCTTGCACAGTGGCGGTCGCCAGACGCGGCGCCGTCGCTGAGGAGAAGGCGGTTGCGGCGCTCGGCCTAGCGGGGATGGCCGCCAGCCCGAGCGAGCGGAGCGGCAGCCGGGCTCTCTCCGAGCTGCTGGGTAGGTGGCCGCCAGGGGCCTTCAACGCACACGGGCCGCCCCGGCCGCCCGAGGGGACGCGCTCCGGGAGCGCCCGAGCCGGTGGCCCGCGGCAGCCGCAGCCCCGCTCTGCAAAGCGCCGGCTCCCCGGGGGACCGACCGTGGGATGTGGGCGCGAATCGCTCGGCTCACCCCCGGGGCGGGGCTCTCCCCGCAGAGCCGTTCAGCGATTTCCCCGCGCGGGCCGGCGCGCGGCTCCGCCCCCGCTCTTTGTGCGCTGCGGGGGGGGGGGGCTCGTAGGCCGATTTGGGCGTCCTAGGGGGCGACTTCACAAGACTCGAAACCAAAAACAGCTGGGCGCTGGTGCTTCTTCCGTCTCTCCCGCCTTGTGGAGCTGCCGCGCTCTGCCTCTCGGGCGCTGGTCGCTTCCCTGAACCCTCTCTCCCCCCGTACCTGGACGGTTGCACCTCCCTCTTTCCTGGCCTTTGCCCTCCCCAGGCTGGGCGGGATGCTGCTGCCCTCTTCTTCGCGGGTACCCACGTCACGCCCCCCCCCTTTTTTTCCCCCCCCAAACGTCTATCCCGGTGTTTGGTTCATTTTGAGATTCGATTCGAAGTAACCCTAAAACTGTCAGTTTCAGTCTTGCTGTAGCTAGGGCAGAAGGCGTTTTGGCGGCACTTGGAACAAACAGCCTGTCTCATTTAAAAATAATCTTATATTCCTTAAAAAGAAAAGGAGGACTTGTGGCACCTTAGAGACTAACACATTTATTGGAGCAGAAGCTTTCGTGAGCTACATGCATCCGATGAAGTGAGCTGTAGCTCACGAAAGCTTATGCTCTAATAAATTTGTTAGTCTCTAAGGTGCCACAAGTCCTCCTTTTCTTTTTGCGAATACAGACTAACACGGCTGCTACTCTGAAACCTTATATTCCTTGTCTTTGTCTCTGGTTTGGCACAATTGGCAGTTTCTGTACAAAGTGATCTGGTCCAAATTAAGGAGAAGCCTTGGGGATCAGAAGGCAGACTTCAGCATAACTGTGTAGCGTTAGCCCACACTGTGTCTGGCTCTTGCCAATGTCAACCATTCCTTTTCATGAGCACAAAATTTACGCATTTTAGAAATAAAACAGCAGAAAACAGGCCATTAAGTAAACCTTTAGTTTATTTATTTTTTAAAAAATTTCTTAGCAGGAAGAGTCAAGAAACAGAAATCCACATTTGACAGTGGACAGGAGTTTCAGAAAGCAGCTGTTCACCTCCTGAGTTGCCATCAGAACTTGAATGACCTCTTGCTGGAGGTAAGACAGCTGGCAGTTTTGAATTTAGCAGTCATATCTTGGGTTTCTGTAGAACCCTCTGAAGTTTGGTCTCCATACAAGTCTTTCAGATATAGGTCTAAGGTGCATGTCGCATAAGCAGAATACCTTCAGTAAGTGAACATGTGGGAGACAGGTGTAAAAGAAAACTAAAAGACTAGTGGTTTTCCTTTTAGCAATGAGATTTACATTCATTCGTTCTTTATTATTGTGGCCTAAAAGTGCGGTTAGGGTTATATAGAGCTAATTAAAATTTGAAGTATGGTGGTGTGATGTTCCCCTCTGGTGTTATCTGGACCGGTGATCTGCTCAGCCACTCCAGTCCTTGACTCTCAGAGCCAGCATTACCCTGCTCTGCTGTGAGATCCCCCACTCCTGGGCTGTTCACGCACAGCCTCTGGCATATAAGCTGCTCCTTGGATTGTGCAACCCAATAACACTAGCTAATATCTCTGGTTCCAGACACAACCATAGGAACCTCTGTCTTGCAGAGTCCTGTTATGCCCACTGGACACTGCAAGTTTATATCAGTTCATCAGTTTAACAAAGAAATTGGTATGCACCAGGCTTGTTATCCCAAGGGGAGTCTCTGATATGCTTTAAATCAAATGCACTGCTTCAAGTAGAATAAACAAACAAATTTATTAACTACAAAGATATATTTTAAGTGATTATAAGTCAAAGCATAAGTCAGATTTGGTCAAATGAAATAAAAGCAAAACACATTCTCAGCGATTTTAACACTTTCAGTGCCCTTACAAATTTAAATGCTTCTCACCACAGACTGGCTTGTTGCCCTTCAGCCAGGCTCTCCCCTTTGATACGTGCTTTAGTCACTTGGTGGTGGTGTCTGTAGATGAAGGTGGAAGAGAGAGGAAGAGTATGGCAAACATGTCTCCCTTTTATCAAGTGCATTCTTCCCTCTTGGCTTTGCCTCCTCCCCCTTCAGTCAGGTGAGCATTCCCTCATTGCAGACCAAAACTGCACAAAGCAAGGGGGGTGACTTACTTCAGAGTCCAGCAGATCCTTTGTTGCTGCCTGGGCCAGTGTCCTTTGTTCCTGTGGCTGGGCTCGGTTTGTCCCATACATGCCCTGATGAAGTGTGAATTGCCCCTCTGCTCTTGGAGAGTTTTGCCTGGGCCTGTTTTAAGCCATGAGGGCACATTTTCAGCCTCATAACTATATACGTGAAATTACAACCTATAACATTACTGTAACAACAGTGCTTAGTGCATCATGAGCCTTCAGAAGACACCTGACATGACAAACTTTGCATTGGATACCACGCAATCATATTATAAGGATGAACCTGGGGGTGCAGGGTTTTCCCCTCAGGTACAGAATGTCACAGGTGGTAAATTACTCATCCTCTTTGTTGGGATCGGAACTGGCTTAGTCTATTGCAGAGGTTCCCAAACTTTTTTGCTGAGCCCCTCCTTTGGAGATTCATGTCCCATGCATGCCCACCTCTTTCTAAGAAATGTGGTGGGAGGAGGGGTGCTTGGTACCCTTGGGGGGAGGGGTTTCCTATACTCATAGGGGATGTAGAGGAAGGGGTACTCACCAGGTTGCTGTTGAAGACTTCTTGCCCTGCAGCAGTTGGGCAGTCTCAGCTGCTGGGACCCAGTTTTCTGCTTGTCTGGCTCCCATCCTGCTCAGGATAAACAAACGAGGCCACATTGAAGAGCCAGGGTCAGCAGGGGAGCCAAAGCCTGTACCCTGTGAGCACTGGGCCATGCACTGACACAGCCTGGCCCTTCAGTATGGCACTGTCCACTTCCCTTGCACAGGTTCCCTCTAGGAGAGCAAGTGGATGTGCCCAGGGGCTGCGCTGAAGGGCCAGGGTCAGGAGGGGGCTCTGTCCAGCAGGTGGTCAGCAGTCCTGGGGTGCAGCCTTTGGCTCCCTCCTAGCGGAGTCCCTGCTGGCCTACCCAGCAAGGAGGGTAAGTGCCCGTCAGTGGCTGCTGTAGCACTGAGGGACCAAGACAGGTAGGGAGCCTGGTCTCAGATTGGACTCTGTATAGGTGGTCTTGACTACTACTTCCCCTACCAGACAGAGCCCCATCCTGACCCTGGTCTTTTAGCATGGCTCGTTACTGATAATTCATCACTCCCTCACCACCCCGAAAGGTGCATGCCCCACACTTCAAAAGCCTCTGGTTTATAGTGAATAGAGTAAAAAGTTATTGGAGATTATCAGCTTTCTCTTAATAGCCACCCAGGATTCCATAATGTGACTGTCTTTATAGACATGTGTGAGATGCATACATGCATGTCATGCCAAGTTTCTGACTTCTTGTGCATTATCTTGCACTCTCAGGTTGGAGAAAGCCTTTGCTTTTGAGGACTTTTATAGGCAGACCAGGTACTTCCTAGAATTTATTCTCTGGGAACTTTCCTTTCTAAGGAGTACTATAGAATAATCACCTTTTAAAAGGAAACTGACTTTTTCTAGTTTCTAACATTTTTTTGTCACATTTTACCAATGGCATAGTGGAAGGAGCAACTGGACTAGGACTCGGGAGACTTGGACTCTGTTCCTGCTCTTCCATGTACCTATTGGGTGACCTTGGGCAAGTTATTTTCCTGCCTTAGTTTCACCATCTGTAAAATGGGGATAATGATACTGACCTCTGTAAAGTGCTTCGAGATCTACCGATGGAAAGTACTATATAAGAGCTAGGTGGTATTATTTAACATTAGTTTTATTTCAGTTGCTTCAGATTTCTAGAATGCTGCAGATGGAAGATGCCATATAAAGGTAATATATTTATATACATGTACATATAGAGATTTAAAAGACTTTATTTTGTTTCTAGGTGGAGAGTTCCAGTAAATCAACTGAACAGAGTGGTCCGGAGCCTCAAAATGCTTTCTCAGAATCATTTGTAGGTGAGCGTGAGTGAGGAAGTATCTGTCCAAGAGAGAGACGGAAATTAAGTTTTCCTGACACACTGAATTTCTACTTGTCATATGCCATTAATTTCTTGTTCTCTCTATCAGTCTGCTAGTTATTCTTCTCTGAAATAGATATATAGTTGCAAGTATATACTGAGTACAGTGGTTCTCTTTTGGGTAGAATTAGGACAGCAGCAAGCCACGTTTCCTATTCCTAGCCTAGCTTGTAAAGTCTTACAGGGTGACTTTTGAACACTACATCTGATTGGTTCCAAAATTTCAGGGAATGCTCTAGGCATCAAGGGTAGAAAACTATTGCTTTTGGTGAAAATGGGACAATCAGAACAGAGAAACAAATAAGGGCTATGCAGAGCCCCTGGCATCTGTTTAGCAGAGCTAGCAGCTTCAACCAGCTCTGTAATTTGCTTTGGATTAAAGAGCTGGTTGATGGCAGCCATTACCACATTCTTCCAAACAATGCCCCTCATTTTAGTTCTGCCAGTTCACTTTAAAAATGTTGACATCCTCTAAAGAGAGAGATTTCAGAGTAGCAGCCGTGTTAGTCTGTATTCGCAAAAAGAAAAGGAGTACTTGTGGCACCTTAGAGACTAACAAATTTATTAGAGCATAAGCAGACCAAATGCATCCGATGAAGTGAGCTGTAGCTCACGAAAGCTTATGCTCTAATAAATTTGTTAGTCTCTAAGGTGCCACAAGTACTCCTTCTTAAAGAGAGAGAGGAGGAGAATAAGGATGGGGAGACACAAGAAGAATGGAGGCACACAGTGTCCTTGGCATGGTGGGAAAAGGTATGGGAGCACACTCAGACCTGGGAAGGGTGAGGGGCGGGCAGACAGAGGCCCTGGTATGGATGGGAGGGAGGAACGGGGGCTTTAGCCCCTGACATGAGAAGTGTGGGGGGATTTCAGAGGGTGTGCAATAGAGAAGGATGGGAAGGAGCTTGTGAGGGAGAATGCAAGGAGCTCCTAGTGCATGTAACGAACCGATGAAGTGAGCTGTAGCTCACGAAAGCTTATGCTCAAATAAATTTTAGTCTCTAAGGTGCCACAAGTACTCCTTTTCTTTTTGTGAATACAGACTAACACGGCTGCTACTCTAAAAGCAATAAAGTGTGTGACCCCTAGTAGTAAATCCATAGGTATTTATGGGAGTACTTTGGTATGCATGTGAGAAGTGTAAGTACACAGCTGTAGTCATTCACTTCCCTCAGAGCATCTTCAGTCCACTCTTTTCTCATAGTAAGGTAGATAAATACCAGGGATAAGGTTGGTACCTGAAAGAGATCATTTAAAGTTATAAAATAGTCTTCACTGGCATGTCTCTGCCCCCTAATTATAAAACAATATCCTATTTTGACATCCTGGCAAGATAAGTTTAACACTCTGCTTAGTAAAATCATATCTTCCTAGTAACTTAACATCCCAGGTTCTGTTTCAGATTTATTAATCTCCCAGAGGAAATGGGGGAAGTCATGTCACTTGGGTCTTCTAAAAGTAGTCTGGCTAATCAGCCTTTTCTAAAGCAAGAAAAAATTCCCTACATTAAAAGAACATTGTTAGGATTGTAAAGCTGACCACTCAACAGTTAAGAAATTCCAGAATTAAGATTGCCTGTGCAACCTTAATTTGGCCCCCTTATGTGTATGCATCATGATATGATTTTGAATTATTTGATCACTGTCACAGTTCAAGGGCAACTGCACCAGTATTCCTTCTTCTTGGTCTTCCAAAGGCACCCACTCCTCAGGACATAGCTTCAAAAGGCTGGGTTTTGCATAACCAGAGTTGGGGAATTTATATTCATCTCTCCCTACATATTCCCAAGAAAAAACACTTCTTGTTCCAGGAGTCTATTCTTGTCTGACACATTGTTCAGTCTAGTCCCTTGAAACTTCAGGGCTCACATCTGCCACATTTCCCCCCTCAAGAGGTTACACAATCCTGTCCCATAATACATAAACAATTCGTTTAATACACTGGACCCAAAAGATACTTAAACTTAATTCAATAAGATCGCCCAAGGATAATGTAGGAAACTGCCGTATTTGTCACATGCTATTTTTTCTCTGACCCTTTGCCTTATTCAGTGTACAGGCTGGATGGTACTCAATTAATGAGCAGCTATTAAATATTTTGTTTTACCCTCATTGTTCAGTGTATGGTCGTAGGCCTTTTTTACTGCATACTATTCGAATCCTGCTGTGAAGATAGAATTAATAGCCTCATGGGCTTTTTCTCTGGCACTAATCGCTATAGTATCTGAGTGCTTCACAAACAATAACTAGTTATTTTTCACAATACCCCTATGAAATAAGTTTTATCCCATTTTACAGATGGGGAGTTAAGGCAGATAGTTTAAGATCAAAAGTGTGAACTAATTTTGGGTGCCCAAATTTGAGAAACGGTTATCTTTTTTCAGAGTACTTAGCATTATTTTGCACTTTATGTATTCAAGCACATCTCCCATTGCCCTCATTTGCAATAGAGCATGCTCAGCACTTCTGAATATCAGGTCCCAGATCTCAAAGTGGGCAACCAGGAAATGAGGAATACACAACTAGTGACCACTTCTGAAAATTTGATTTAAGGAGCCACCCTGATTTCCGGTCTCAAAGTGGTTGAATCATATGATTCCATCTTTGAAAGATATGAAGAAAGTCAGGCCTGTCAGTGGAGGGGTCCACTTGAGGGACAAAAACTAGAGTATGACTTGCCCTGTAATTCTGGCAGTAGCCTTTCTTAAGTCTGTCAGATACTGACAGGTAAAGTCCTCTGACTTCTGAATATTTTGGTTATTTTCAAATTTTGTCCCTCAGAGAGACAAATGAGCTCTAATACTGTTAGTCAGCAAGCACTTTACAAACGAGATCATCACAACATCCCTTTGAGGTAGATGTTGTTCTGCCCATTTTGTGGATGGGGGAAAATGAGGCATGGAAGGAGATCAAGCGATTTACCCAAAGCTATAGATGGAGAGAGAAAGTTAGCCAGGATTAAAACTCCAGAGTTGTTGGTTCCCAGTCTAGTGCTCAGCCCACAATCCTTTGACACTGTTAACTTTGCTTTGTGTTCTAGTCTCCATTCTGCAGGAGCAGGCCTCGAGGCTGGGAGTACCAATGGGAATCTTGTCAGCCAATACCACTGCTACCAACATTGAACAGATTTGCAAGTCTTCCATGGAGTCCAACCAAGTTGCACTGTTGAACTTGGAGCAGAGAGTAAGAGGAAAAACTTTTCTCTTATGGCCACAAAGATGAACATTGGGAGGAAAAAGGCATTGTTAATGGTTATTTTTATTTTTACACTTTAAGCTCACTCTGTCTGGCCTCCATAAATGTATATGTAGTCCCCAAAAGATTTAAAAAAAAAAAAAATACAAAACCAGTAATGGAATTAGATAACTGATGGCTAATAGCTGTATGTTGTAAAATCTTTAGAAATGGAGCATTCTTTTTCTAAACACGAAAGCTACTGAATTGACAGCCCTGGAAATGATGTCCTCTGTTTATCCATAGAGCCACTACAGTGTGAGTAGTGGCTGTACAAGCTTCTTGTATATGATTCTTCTTTAGTATGCCCCAGCCCTTCCCAAGAGGTTCATTTTTTTGTGTCCATTGTGTAATTTTTAGCATCCTTGCTTGCAATTTTAGCTAATTATTGTGTTGGTTTGTGTGTGTGGACACCAGCAGCTGTACTGAGACTATTAACTCACTTCACTGAGTCCACTGAACAGCCATCAGGTCCTGGTGGTATAGGGGTGACTCTTGCTTCTGATTTTTGAGTTCATGAATTCACATTACTGCACTGCCATCACTGAGTGAACAAAAATAGTTGAAAAGCTGTCCTGTGACAGTGATTATAGTCACTACTGACGTGGGGTGCATTTGAACTCGTAACCCAAAGGTGAAAGGTTCAATGTTTTCTCACCAATCAATACTCTGAGCCATTCAGTCACTAAAATTCAACAAATAAGGAAAAACAGGACAATATTTTTATAATTGTATGTCATATTTATTGAGTGGACTTTTTTCCATTCCAGAAGAAATTGTCTTGTTTGCTTCAAACTGTCAAGGATTTGTTGGTGCACAATGCCTTCTGTCGTTTGCTCTTCTGTCAAGAACTGTGGAAAAAGCAGGTAAGACCTCTGAAGAGAAATGCTGGTTCTGCAGATTGTAGGGACAGAACGTTTAGATTATTTGGGTGGAACCCAGTAGTGCATATTAAACTCTCTTGTTATGTATCCCCTGAAAGCAAGGGATAACCCTAAAATAGACTGCAGAAATCTAGTAATCTGATTTCTTCCTGTTTAATGGCCTATAGCAGCATGCTCAAGAGCTTATTGATCCTACTTTTTGAAGGATGGTGGCCATTTTGAATTCCCCCTGGGAGTCACCACTGCCTTTTTGGCGCTTTAAAGGCATAATTCTGTCTTAATGTGGTGGAGCATTGATTTTTCCATTTAAATATTTTAATCCACACAGCTTTAATAGATTTTAGTTTTAATCTAAAAAGGCCATACATATGGGGGAAGGAAGCCAATAAGGCTACCCTTTCTCCCTCCCACCCCCCAAAAAAATATTAATGGCTGTTTGATAGTGACTGCAACAGGTGAACAAGAGATGGCTTGTAAAGAAGGACAATATTTTAAAAAACTATGAGCATTTCTGGTGGGGGAGGACAAACATTGGTAGCCTTCCTGGTAAAGAGTTTAACTAAAAGCAACAGAAAAATTTTGGTCATGCATCTTTTATTCTTAATAATAGATCTTCCTGGGTGTTTGAAAGCACTTTACTTTCATTCTTCTTCACAGTGCCTCTGAGGCATGCTGATATCTGGAATAGTAAATGCTCCTTTTCATATGCTATTGATTGTTTAATAACTATTTGTATTATAGCTAGTGTGTTATGTGGCTTCCATTTTTTAAGCCACCTGACTGGCTTCTGCATTCAACTCTTGCCGTGAGAAAAGGGAGCATTAGCATTGGCCGACTGGCTTTTGGCATCAAAGAGTGGTAGTGAATGTAAGCTATTACCTGTCATTCTGCTTTTTATATGAATGCTAGTGTTTGTGAAAAATGCTAGATTGACAGCACTGGCGACTGAGATCTATTTTTCCACAAAAAATGTACAACACAGACAGCAGCTCTGCAAGTTTCAATCCTTCTCTGTAGGGAAGGGTAGTTTATTCTTAATGTCTGTTTACCTTTGGGTTTTATGTTGTCACTAGGGCTGTCAAGCGATTAAAAAAAAAATAATCACGATTAATCGCTCAACTAAAGAATAATAGAATGCCATTTAAATATTTTTTGATGTTTTCTACATTTTCAAATGTATTGACTTCAATTACAATACAGAATACAAAGTGTACAGTGCTCACTTTATATTTTTGTACATGTATTTGCACTGTAAAAAACCTAAGAAATAGTATTTTTCAATTCACCTAATACAAAGTACTGTAATGCAATCTCTTTATCGTGAAAGTTGAACTTACAAATGTAGAATTATGTTAAAACCAAAACAAAAAAAACCTGCATTCAAAAATAAAACTATAAAATTTTGGATCCTGCAGTCCTACTTCTTGTTCAGCCAATTGCTCGTACAAATAAGTTTGTTTACATTTGCAGGAGATAATGCTGCTCACTTCTTGTTTACAATGTCACCTGAAAGCAAGAACAGGGTTCTCATGGGACTGTTGTAGCCGATGTCACAAGATATTTACGTGCCAGATGTGCTAAAGATTCATATTTCTCTTCATGCCTCAACCACCATTCCAGGGGACGTGCGTCCGTGCTGATGACTGGTTCTGCTCAATAACAGTCCAAAGCAGCTTTCTTTTTTTGGTGGTTTGGGTTCTGTAGTTTCCACATAAGTGTTGGTCTTTTAAGACTTCTGAGAGCATATGCCATACCTCAGATTTTGGAAGGCACTTCAGATTCTTAAAACTTGGGTCGAGTGCTGTAGCTGCCAGAGGATGTTGTGAAGGCCAAAACCATAACAGGGTTAAAAAAGGAACTAGATAAATTCATGGAGGATAGGTCCATAAATGGCTATTAGCCAGGAAGGGCAGAGATGGTGTCCCTAGCCTCTGTTTGAGTGACTGGGGATGGATCACTTGATGATTACCTGTTCTGTTCATTCTCTCTGGGGCACCTGGCACTGGCTGCTGTTGGAAGACAGGATACTGGGCTAGATGGATCTTTGGTCTGACCCAGTAGGGCTGTTCTTATGTTCTATCTTTAGAAATCTCACATTGGTAGCTTCTTTGTCTTTTGTAAGATCTGCAATGAAAGTGTTCTTAAAATGAACAACGTGCTGAGTCATCATCTGAGACTGCAATAACATGAAATATATGGCAGCATGCGGGTAAAACGAAGCTGGGGACATACAATTCTCCCTCAAGGAGTTCAATCACAAATTTAATTAATGCATTTTTTTTTTTTAACGAGTGTCATCAGCATGGAAGCATGTCCTCTGGAATGGTGGCTGAAGCATGAAGGGGCATACAAATGTTTAGCATATCTGGCACATGAATACCTTGCAATGCCAGCTACAAAAGTGCCATGCAAATGCCTGTTCTTACTTTCTGGTGATATTGTAAAGAAGAAGCGGGCAGCATTGTCTCCTGTAAATGTAAACAAACTTGTTTGTCTTAGCAATTGGCTGAATAAGAAGTAGGGCTGAGTGGACTTGTAGGCTCTGAAGCTTTACGTTTTGTTTTTGGGTGTAGTTATGTAACAACAAAAATTCTACATTTGTAAGTTGCAATTTCACTACAAAGAGATTGCACTGCAGTACTTGCATGAGGTGAATTGAAAAATAGTATTTACTTTGTTTAATTTTTACAGTATACATATTTATAATAAAAATAATATATACTTTGATTTAAATTATAACACAGAATATAATGTATATGAAAATGTAGAAAAACATCCAAAATATTTAATAAATTTCAATTGGTATTCTATTGTTTAACAATTTGATTAAAACAGTGATTAATGGTGGTTGATTTTTTTGAGTTAATTGCATGAGTTAACTGTGATTAATCGACAGCCCTAGTTATTAGCAATCCATTGAGGTGTCCATTGCCCCGTTAGAATGTAATCAGGATTATTCCAGGGATGTAAAGTGACCTGAATGATTTGTCATTCTTAATAAACATTTCAAAAGTGGGTAGGTCTATGGTAACTTTTTTTATTGGTATTTTATATATTACTGTAATGATGAGCTCAGATTTTTTCATACCCTTAATCTGACTAACAATTTTTAATTTTCTTTTAATGTTTGCCCCTGGAAAGTTTGCTATTGTAAATGTTACCCACTATCATCTGACTGTAGCATTATTCCTCTTAGAATCCTCCCGTGTTGGAAGTTGTGTGGCACCTGCACAGAGGCAACATTGTTAGCTTGGGAGAGCTGCTGGAGAGGTAAGCAGAAGTTTATACGTTTGCAGATGTCTTTAGTCTCTCAAAACATACATATCTGGGATTAGTTGTTAATGTCTTCGCCTAAAATTTGTTTCAGAAGTTCTTGGCCATTAAAAAGTAAAATTGGTCTAGAACAGGGATCTTATTGTGCATAAGCTGCACACTTCTGTCTTTACAAGACAGAGTATCGCAACAGAGTTATACCTTAGAGAATAAATTTACCTCTACACTATAAATTGATATAGGACGGAAACCCTGATAGACTGAAGTTAGAAGTTAAGATGTACTGGAATAATTGTGCTTTCTGATAGACTTTCCATAGGTCCCATTTTAGGAATCATGTAGCAAAAACTTCATTATCCTGAGAATTTACAGATTCAGTTCCTGTAGCAGTCATGAAATTGAAACCCTGCACAGCATTTTGCAAGTGTGCCACAGTGTTCTAATAAGTAAAATCAAACAATCCTTCAGAGGATTCTCTCGTACTATGTGCGGAGGTTGAAGATTTCTTGGCTCCCCTGATAATGATATTGCTTATTGGGTGAGATAATTGCATGCATTGCCTATTTTAATTAGTTGGTTTTTCAAAGTTCAACTATGTGACCTGAAGAAATCATCCCCAGGATGTTAGGTAGTTCCTTCGAGACAAAAGAGAGCTTTTTTCTTACTGTTCTTTATGGATACCATTTTTATGGTGGAAATAAAGAATTAATTTAACATGAGATTTCAAGATCGGTTTTCTTTCTGTGGGCACATTCATTCTGAAATATTTTATAAAGGAAATAGAGCTTTCAGTTGGCACAACTTTAAGAAATAAATACCAGACATGAAGTCAAGGCGTGAAAGCATCTGTCCTCTCCTGAATGTGAGTGAATGTTAGTTGGAGGAAAAACAAATATCACAATAAAGAGAGAAAAACAAATCAAACCTGCTTTTGTTGCCTTCTTAGCAATTCAGACACCCCTGCTGTGGTGGAGTGGCTATGCAGCAGCCTTTGTCTGCTGTGTAAGCAGACAGACAGTTCTTCCCTGGATGTGGAGCTTTCTGGGCACATGCTCTCAGGTAACACTTTGAGTTTAAGCATTTAACACAGTGTGGTCTTAAGTACTTAAACTTTACAATCTACAACAGACATCGTTCAACTTAGAACTTTAGGTATATGAAAACAGTCTTCAGCTTGTATTCTTTTGTTATCTGTTTTGATGAAGAGGGCTACATTTCTATACTGATAAGGGAATTTAAGAAAGTGAATTCTTTGACTGTTAACCTGGAACCATAATTTTCTCTTTCTTTATTCCTTCATAACTTTGTTTTAATAATTAAGAGAATGTCCATTCCACTACTGGCCATGATATCATTAGAATTGTGGCTAAAATCTCCTGTTCCTCTTTCTTCTATCCTGTTCCCACTATTCCATTTGTCTTTCATTGCTTCTAGCATGTAGTTTTGCAAATAAATGTTTTATATTCTGTTAAATTACATTTTTTTTGACCATCAAAGGGTTCTGGTGGTGGTGGTGGTGGTGGTGTCACCAGCACTCATTTCCTGCATCCTGATCATGTCACCTCCATATAGTACCCATCATCCATTTGGCTATTTAAAAAAAAAAAAAAACCAAAAAACCAACCCTAATACTAACCAGGATTCCATTTTATGTTTTCTCCTCTGCCCACCTTTTTGTCTAATTTTGTGCTTCTCTCCTGGTTCAGAAAAAGCTGATAGCTTGCTCATTTGACTGAGGAGTACCAGTGAAATCTTTTAACCACTGCACTTGGTCAGGTACTTCCAGGCAAACTGAGTTATTTGGTTGAAATTTCTGCATTTTCATTGTTCAAATACATGCATTCTTGAAAATTCAACATACAGTCTGAGATTTTTGTCTGCACTGAGTGAATCTCTTCTAATAGTGGTGTGGGTTAATCCTCTTCCACAGATCTCCTCAGGCACAGTGCGATTTCTCTTCTGAGGAGGCTCACCTAGAGTGTAAAACTCTGAAGAGCCAATTATCTCTTCATGCATTTGAATCTGTAGCATAAGGAAAAGATAAATCACTTTGTAAAATTATTTTATATAAAATGTGTAACAAACAACATATTGGTAGTCTGTTGTATTGATTGCATGACTCTGGAATATGTGAGTCAATGAACTGCCTATCTATCTAAGTTCTTATATGGCCACTATCATTGAGGTATCTGAGCACCTCTGTGATATCTGATGCCTTTGGTCCTCCTGTATGTGAAATAATTTTACCTCTAAGGAGATAGCAAGGTTGCCCAACACTAGGCTAAGTTCGCTGTGTAACAAATGAAGCTTTACCAGCAGTAGCTCTTCTGGGAGACTGGATGTGCTCTTTCATTGTAGGTAAAAGAGAAGGCTGAAACAGTTGTTCGTTCTTGATCTTGCAGACTTTATGATCGTGTTTCTTCAGAATGGATTTCAGCAAACTTCAGATCCGGAAAAGAAGGTGGAATTCCAGAAAATCCCCCATGTAAGGGCAAAATGGTACTATTTATGTTTTTTTAAAGCACCATTGATATACATGGTGATCTATAGCGCACAGAATAAGACACAATCCATGCTGGAAATTGCTTACAATTTGACATGGACAGGACAATAAGTCAGGAGAGCAATCAGAGAGGTAAACGGTGAGGAGACCAATGCAGAGGTGATTCTTTGAGAGTTTATCATGGACCTTCCTGAACTAATTTATGAAACTGGCTTTTTTTCAAAATCAATATGCTTTGTAAAGTTTTTTTTTTTTTTTTTTTGTTTTTTTTTTGAATGATGAATTGTCACAGTAACTCTTTTCAGGGTCACCATTTTTTTTCTACATACAGATTTTGCTTGATTGCTCTGCTTCCTTTCCAATGTGCAATGCGAAATACTGTGAAGTAGAAAAAAAAATTGGGAAATCCTATATATTGTGTTTATACTACAAATAGTTGTATGTTAACAGTTAATCTTTAAATTAGGAATTTTAGGATAATTTAATTTTTGAGCCAATATACTTTTTCTGAACATACTGACAGCCTCCTTAAATGCTAAATGTTTATTTAATTTGTTTATTTTAAATAGATCTGTTATGCTGTACTGCAAAAAATGTTGACATGTAAGTATTAATTATTTATAAGTTGGGGCTTTGTGCAATTTACTAGGAGTGTACTTTGCTAGACATACCTTCATTCTTTCCTGGGAGATTTTCAAGGGCATTAAGGAACTGTTTACTAGTGATGGATTTCCTCTGTTGTGTTGCATCATGTACATCACTAGTCATTTAAGATACCTCTGATGCACTTTCCCCCATGAGCTTCCTCTTGCATTGCAGATAACCCGTTGTTCTTTTATACTAGCTCTCTCTGACTAAGAACTTGGAATTTGCATGTTTTATACAAGTGTCTTGGTGCTAAATCATCGTGACACCATAACACAGCATTTTTAACTAGCAGAATAACTTTTTCTAAAATTTGAAAATTCTTTATATAGCGATGTGTTTAATGAGAATGAGCCAAGAATGAAACTTTGTAATTTAAACTGCATGTGTAATCTTCAAATTGCTAGTCTCCCTGAATTTTCCCATGAAATCCATCTTGTGTTGGGCAGTCGTGATGATGATGCTGAGTGGGCAAGAATAGTAATGCCTGTATTTTCATCACAATGCAAAAAAGACCAAACAGAAGTCGAAGCTTTTCTGATCAGCAGCAGATGATCTTCCTCACCTGTTGCTGTGCTGTCCTCGCAGCGCTCTCACACTCTCTCTCTCTGCAGGGTGAGCACTCAGTCATTGCCACTGATGCTTTATAGATCAGTATATTGCCCTAATCCTCACATGTGGCTGTCATGCTGTTGACCATTTGTTCCTCTGGTTTCTCAATGGCAATATAATACAATCCAGAACTGTGTATAAACTGCAGGGTGTTCCACAAAAGGGAAATAATAAGGGCCTTAATACTAATTCTTAATTTAGCTTGTTTTTTACATCTGTGACACTGCTGGGCTCTTTACACTTCAGTAACTAATCAACTGCCTTAAAGCAGATTTAGATATTTTATATAAAGTAACTTAATGATTTAACAAAGACCTTGGTCTGGGGGAGAAGTGTCAGTGTGAGAGAAGCAGTGGGAGCATTATGCTTTATATTAGGTATACAGTGATAGTGAGCTCCTGTGTCTGAAGATCAGAGTGGTTTTTCTCCTCTCCCCTCCCCTGGTCTCCTCTATTTAACATTAATTTATTCCCCTTTAGGAAGGGAGAGAATAAAGAGAGAAAATAGCAGGGTCTGGCCAATAAGGAACAAGTATGGGGCATCTGTGTGTCTCCTGCATCTGAGTATATTTCCTTTTAAAAGTAGGTCACAAGAGAGAATCCCCAGTCTTAATCAAAGGGCTCTTCCCTTAAAGCTCAAGAGTTCTTTATGGATTTCCCTTCAGTAATTTTGATACTTTCGAAGATGTGATGGAGCAAGAAACAGAAAAGCTGTTCTGTCTACCACGTTCACTAGAGCAGTGGTTTTAAATCTTTTTCCATTTATGGACCCCCCCTAGAAAATTTCAGATGGAGGTGTGGACTCTCTTTGGAGATCTTAGACATAGTCTATGGACCCCCAGGGGTCTGCTGACCACAGGTTGTAAACCACTGCACTAGAGTAGAAGATCAGCATTTAATCTGGTCAATGAGAACTGTAACTTGATGGGCCAAGACAGTACTAGGTGTGAGTTGCCAGTGCACTTTGTTGTCTTCGTCAACAATTAATACAGTAGGCCTAGTCTTCATTTGAGTGTTACTTAGGGCTTGGCTACACTTGCGAGTTACAACACAGTAAAGGAGCCCCGGATGCCCTAGCTCACTACCCGTCCACACTGGCAAGGCACATAGAGCGCTCTGTCTCCGCAGCTACAGCGCTGCTGGTACTCCACCTTGGAGAGTGCAATAATGTTTGCTGCGCCCCTGCTGGAGCACCGCGGCGCCAGTGTGGATGCCCACTGTCCTATAGTGCGCTCTGATCAGTCTCCAGAAGTGTCCCACAATGCCTGTGCTAGCCACTCTGGTCATCACTTTGAACTCTACTGCCCTGCCCTCAGGTGACCAACCATCAGACCCACCTTTTAAATTCTCTGGGAATTTTGAAAATCCCCTTCCTGTTGGCTCAGCCAGGCGTGGGGTGCTCTCAGCAAATCTTTCCAGGTGACCTTGCCAGGTGATCTCCAGTATGGAGCAATGGCAAGGTGCTGGACCCCATCAGTGTTTGGGGGGAGGAAGCTGTCCAGTTCCAGCTGCGCTCCAGCCGCAGGAATTTACGATGTCTTCGGGCAGATATCAAGGGCCATGCTGGAAAGGGGCCATGACTGGGACGCACTGCAGTGCAGGGTTAAAGAGAAGGAGCTGTGGAATGCCTACTGCAAAGCCCGAGAGACGAAACAGCCTCTCTGATGCTGCCCCTGTGACCTGCCGTTTTTACAAAGAGCTGGATGCAATACTTGGGGGTGACCCCACCTCCATGCCGAGTACCACCATGGACATCTGAGAGGCCAGTGCAACAAGGCAGGAGGAGGAGGAGCAGCAAAGCGGGAGCAAGGGTGCTCTAGCGGAGGAAGATGCTCTGGAATCCCTAGATGCATGCAGCCAGGAGCTGTCCTCCAGCCAGGAGGAAGGTAGCCAGTCGCAGCGGCCAGTGCTTGGAGAGGGACAAACACCAGAGGAGGTTCCCGGTAAGCAGCTTTTATTTTGGGAAGGAAGTTACTCGGTGCAGGCTCTTGGGACGAGGAGGGTTAAGGCTGCATGCGTGCCTAGATGCAGAATAGGGTGTTGATGTGCTCTCTCACATCACAGGAATCTGCCTCGGTGATCTCTTCAAAGGTCTCATCCAAGAACTTGGGCAAAATGCAAAAGCCACTGTTGTCCTCATCCCAGTAAGGCTAACTTGTCCGTGCCACTGCTGTGAGGGGCGGGAGGACCATTGCTGCACACAGGCTGCATATGGGCCAGGGCGGAAGCCACATTTCAGTAGAAGACCCTCCCTTGCTTCCCTGGTCACCTTCAGCAGTGAGATCTTCCAGGACGAACTCCTGTGGAAAATGTCGGGACTGTGTTCAGTACAGGGGCCCCCTGCTGCTATTGGCTCTCCCCAAGGCACAGAAACCCAGAGGACAGTACAGCCGTGAAACAATCAGTCACACTTGACCCTGTCTTACTCACCATTTTGGGGCTCCCGTGTTTTGTGCGCTCGCTTTGGGACAGGCAAATTATGCTATTGTGTAGACTGTGTTTGCCCTTGACTATGGGGGAATCATTGCTTTGTCTGGTGTGAACAATGCTGCCTCTGTTAAGTGTTGCATTTTGCCTTTATAGATGCAACTTTGAGATCTCAGCTGTCTGTGTTATCAATGGCTGAGAGGCTGCAAAGAATCAGGAAGAGGTCACATAGAAGCAAAGAGGACATACTGCATGAAATCATGCAGCATTCAACTAATGAAAATAAAAAAGTGCAGGAGTGGCAGGAGGAGGGTCTGCCAGCAGAATGTGGATCTCTGGCACCAAAGTACAGAGCGGCTGATGAGCATCATGGAGTGCCAAGTGGATTCGATCCAGGCGCTCATAGCCAGGCAGGCGGAGCACTACTGTGCCTTCACGCGCGCTCCCCCTTTTTCCCCCCCTCCCCTCGCAGCCTTTCTCTTCTGCCACCATGTCGCCTCCAAACCACTTTCCCCAACATCTGGGTTCTTACTGCTACCCGCTGCCTCCAACACCTGTAGCTTCACCACCCAGCCCTGAAAACTACGACCCTTACCTACTGCACTCAATCCCCATCACCATGCAGTATAGCCATCCTGAAGTGCTGCATGCATTGCACAGCATACACAAATCCATGATTGTACCATTCCCCAGCCCCTTGTCCTTTGTGTTTCACAAGCAGTTGTGTTGTGTTTCTTTTCAATAAATTGATTTTTTGGCTTTGAAAACATTCTTTATTATTGCATAACGTAAAAAAAACCTTAGCCCAGGAAAGCAACAGGAACTGCAAGTCAGTGTTTCATACGTAGCAAACACAGATTCCTACTGCACTTCACTCCCGTGCAAGGCACCACACCAGACATTACTGTTGGCTTTCAGCCTCAAATTGCTCCTTCAAGCCATCCCTAATCCTTGCAGCCCCGCGCTGGGCCTCTCTAATAGCCTTGCTCTCTGGCTGCTCAAATTCAGCCTCCAGGTGTTGAACCTCCAAGTTCCATGTGTGAGTGAATCTTTCACCCTTCCTTTAACATATGTTATGGAGTACAGCATGTGGATATAACCGCGGGAATGCTGTTATTGGCCAGGTCCAGCTTCCTACACAGAGAGCGCCAGCGACCCTTTAAACAGCCAAAAGCACACTCCACTGTCATTCTACACCGACTCAGCCTATTGTTGAACCGCTCCTTGCTGCTGTCAAGGCTCCCTGTGTAGGGTTTCATGAGCCATGGCATCAGAGGGTAAGCAGGGTCTCCAAGGATCACAATGGGCATTTCGACTTCCCCAGACTAGCAGTTGACTGTAGGGGGAAAAAGTCCCAGCTTGCAGCTTCCTGCTTCCAGGCCAGTGTTATGAAAGATGAGTGCATCATGCATCTTTCTGGGCCAGCCTGCGTTAATGTCAATGAAACGCCCACGATGATCCACAAGCACCTGGAGAACCATAGAGAAATAGCCCTTCCGATTAACATACTTGAAGGCTAGGTGGGCTGGTGCCAGAATTGGAATATGCGTCCCATCTATTGCCCCTCCGCAGTTAGGGAAACCCATTTGTGCAAAGCCAGCCACAATGTCATGCACGTTACCCAGAGTCACTGTTCTTCTCAGCAGGATGCAGTTAATGGCCCTGCAAACTTGCATCAACACGATTCCAATGATTGACTTCCCCACTCCAAACTGGTTAGCGACCGATCGGTAGCTGTTTGGAGTTGCCAGCTTCCACATTGCAATAGCCACCCGCTTCTCCAACATCAGGGCAGCTCTCAATCTCGTGTCCTTGCGCCACAGGATGGGAGTGAGCTCCTCACACAGTCCCGTGAAAGTGGTTTTTCTTATCCGAAAGTTCTGCAGCCACTGCTAGTCATCCCAGACTTGCATGACCATGTGATCTTACCACTCAGTTCTTGTTTCCCAAGCCCAAAAGTGGTATTCCATGGTGGTGAGCATGTCTGTGAATGCCACAAGCAAACTTGTGGTGTTTGCATTACTCGAGTCGATATTGTCATCCGAGTCCTCACTTTCACTTTGGATCTTAAGAAATAACTTGACCGCCAAATGTGGTGTGCTGGCGAGACTCCTCAGCAGTTCGGGCTCCATTCCTGCAGACTGAAAGGGAAGACAGAGCGCGCAGCACAAAAACCATTGAAAGATGGCGCCAAATGTGGACGGAAGCAAAGGGAATGCTGGGATGTGAACTGATGCATCACGGGACATTGGGATAGGACCCAGAATGCCCCGCGCTCTCCACCCCTTTCCCACAAGCCACAGCGCCAGAGTGGGAAGAGGTGCTCTGTGGGATAGCTGCCCACAATGCACTGCTCCCAATGCCGCTGCAAGTGCCGCAAATGAGGCTACACCAGTGCGCTTGCAGCTGTCAGTGTGGACAGACAGCACAGTAGGGAAAATGCAGGTTTAACTCATGGCACTCTACATCTGCAAATGTAACCATGCCCTTAGTAGATATAACATGGGAAAACCCCAGAGCGGGGACTGATGGGGGGAATTAATAAGGAGAATTCTGCTTTCTCTTTAGTATAGTGAGGAGAATCAGTCATCCACTAAAGAATAAGTGAATATATGATCTTCTAGCATAAACTACCTTCCTCCATGCAGAATCCTATTGTCTTTAGTGGGACTCCAAACAGGTGCAAGGATTTTCACTAGCACATCAAACTTCAGAATCTAGGGCCCTAGGGTTTGGAAATTAATTTTTTCATTTATGTACATCTTTAAATGGTTTAATTTCTCGTGCATGCTGGGGAGCCTTTTTTAAAATGGTTCAAGGTTAGTATTAGTAGCTTCTAAGCCTTTGTGTTACTTAGAGAAATTTTCCTAAGAACTGAGCACTGATGAATGGTTCCTGCTGCCCATTTCCCTAATGGGGTCACCTCCTTAAAGGGTGCACATGTTGCTTGTTGAAAAAAGAACAGGAGTACTTGTGGCACCTTAGAGACTACCAATTTATTTGAGCATAAGCTTTCGTGGGCTGCGACCCACTTCATTGGATTCACAGAATGGAACGTATAGGAAGAAGATATATAACCTACAGAGAACATGAAAAGGTTGAGTAAGAGGCTAATTAATTAAGAATTAGCCTCTTACTCCACCTTATTATCTTCTTCCAATATGTTCCATTCTATGCAGCTGATGAACGGGGCTGTAGCCCACAAAAGCTTATGCTCAAATAAATTTTAGTCTCTAAGGTGCCACAAGTACTCCCGTTCTTTTTGTGGATACAAATTAACACGGCTGCTACTCTGAAACATGTTGCTTGTTCTAATTAGTTCCTTCATGTTTAATGACTGTGTTTTTTCCATCTTTCTTTCTCTTCCATTGACTATTTGTGTTTTTTTGTTTTTTTTATTTTGGGGGATCAGGGGTACTTGATGCTGTTGCTAATGAAAAACAGGAAGATTCTTCTAAATTACAGGCTGTGAAATGCTGGTAAGAAATCTCTTCCTGTGAGTATTGTCTGTGTTTTTTCCCCACTGTTGCATGTCTATTTTCTATAGACATAAAAATTATAAAATGAGTATATTTTAACCTGTTTACAAATAATTTAAAAGTATGGCTACCTATTTTTGGCATTCCCCTCCCTCATCAAATATATGTATGCAAACACCATAGACCATATCTACAGAAAATAAATGTAAGTGTAGTAAAGTATATTTTGGCAATATAGATGCCACTCCTGAATTGTATGGTATCCCCACAAGGCATTCTGTGACTTTCCTGACAGTTATTCCTACCCTAGTTCTCGTCTTCCTGTCCCCTGCAGCTTCCAATCAGTTCAGATCTCCTCCTGAATTTCCTGCTTTCAGACACTTAGTCCTGCTTTGATCCTATTCCCAATTAGCATTCTTGCTATGCATCTTTCAGTCTTCAGTCCCAGCCTGGGTTACTGTGTAAAGCTGATAGTTTGAGCAGAATACACAGTAACCTCTTTTTGTATGTATTATAAAACAAGTCTGTCAAAGTTCTCTTCATTTTGGCAGTTTGACTGGTGAAAACAAATTTAAAGGGAAAAATAATGAACTGTACTCCATACATCGTGGATCGTGGCTCCCGTTTATTGTTCTTGAACAGTTCTTTTGTTGCTTTTATTTGTAGGCTGAACATATTCACTGTGACAATATACAAAAGCACCAACTTTCCAGAGTCTTTGCAACAGTTGTTCATTCACACCCTGACTGAGATTCTTACCTACAATCCTTTGTTGAAAGGTAGGAATCAAGGAAGGAAAGGCTAGCTCTTCATGCTGTAGCTAGTGCATCAATCCTTGGCTGTAATGTGATAAAGTTAAAGAAAAAAATTGAGTTCTAAGTGTACAATACAGTCCCCCCTCCAGTGCTTGATGTCACTTTTTATTGTGTGTGGTTTATTTTCTATTGGCTTACATCAAATGATAAGGCAGGAGGGCTGCTGGTCTTTGGTGCCTACTCTAAAGTATGACTTGTCCAGGAAGGTTTCAGAGTAGCAGCCGTGTTAGTCTGTATTCACAAAAAGAAAGAGTACTTGTGGCACCTTAGAGACTAATTTACATTTGGACTGCAAAGCCCCATTGAACTGTTGTGTGGTGCTGCTTACCTGCTAATTGGGAGAAGTTTACACATAGTACTAATTGCAGGCTGTCTGTTAAAGTGTGAGGAAAGGTGGTGAATCACTGTCTGAAATATATCTGGATGCCACATTTCAGGGAGGTTTCATGTTTTTATTTCTTATCTAACTACTGGTAATAAAACTTGTTTTCTTTCCTGTGGACGCAGCATCTGATGCCATACATATGCAGAGAGAGTGGAGTTTTGCAAGAACCTGCCCACTGCTTACTACCTTGTATCGCAAAGTATGTCTGTCTCCCAAGATTTGCAAAGAGAATATTGTTTATATTTTTGCAGATCTTCAACTTCTGAAAACTTTCACTGCTTGATGTATTAAAATTGGTTTAAGAATATATTTACTCCAGTTTGTGTACTTATTTTTCTTGTTGAAATGCTAATAATATACTCTAGATTGAGATAGGACTTCTCAAGAACGGTGTATTTCAGTCACAAAATCTGAGCCACCTAATAGTGGTAGGCAACAGTGTGGTGGAAAGAAAATGTAGTTGTAAGATTTTTTTTTTTTTTTTTTGGTGGTGGTTGTTCTGATTTAATTTTGTACAATTATGTGTGGATAAAGGAGGGAAAATGAAAGTAAAAGCACTCATTTAACCATAAGTAACTAAAAATAAATAAATAAAATAAATAAAGTGGTGGGCGCAGGGCACTTGGGTTGTTTGGTTTTGTTAAAGGACTTGACCTTGCTCCCACTGAAGTAAATGGGAGAATTGCTGTTTGTTGTAGCAGGAATGGGGTCAAAAAGGGCTAGGGCTCTGGGAAGCTGGTGTGTTGGATGGGTAGCGTTGTCAGAAAATCAGGCAGAAGGGAATTACCTTATTAATGAAGTCAGGAGTGTCCTGTGAGAAGAGAATCTGGGGTGGATTTCACTTTAGTGCCTGGTTAGAATGCCTAGCTAAAGTGATTCACTGTTTCTGTCTTCCAGCTGTTTGTGGCATTCAGTGCAGAGAAGTTGATGTGTCATTTGCAGCAGATTCTGGAGACTCATGAGGTGAATTGGCAGCATGTGCTGTCCTGCTTTTCTACATTGGTAGTCTGCCAGACTGAAGCAGAGCAGCTGGTTAAAGGTACAGAGGGCTGAGAAACTTGGTAGGGAACCTGTGTGCATTGCTGCCTCTTGCTTTGCAAATGCTCAATAGTCAACCATTATAATATTAAACTTATCACTGCTTTTAGATGGTTTCAGACAGTGCATAATTGTCGGCTGTGTTTATAAGGTAATAAACAATTCAGGAGCTCTGCTTTTCCTGTCAAATACTCACTCCAAATTTCACCTGGATGCACGTGCTACATGCTATGACTTTCCCATTTCTCAAATTTTAAATTCAGCTTGCAGTGGTTATGTGATAACCATCTTAATTGCTAATGTGTTGGCAGGGTGTTCCAGAGTCTGACTTCTGCCTTCATGTGTGCATTTACAATGTGATACTAGTAGGTAAACTCCATTTTTCTATTGTGCATTCAGTTGCTGTATTCTGTGCAGTGCTTGGAGCCCTGTAGAGTCTAAAGGAGTTGTTGAATAGCAAATATGCCTTTTTATTGTATATGAAGAAATGTTAAGATAGTCCCAAAGCTTCTCCCAAATGTGAATCTGTAGTGTAGTAGTATGTGCTGCCCCTTGTCCCTGTTTCCCAGACCTCTTTTTTTCACAGATAATTGGCTGCATTTATTGTAGTAATATTCCAACACAGCTGCCAAGATTCCATTAAGTTTTTACCACAGATATTTAGTGTTTTGGGCCTATTGTTATACCTTTTCTAGACCTACTGAGCAGTCTGCTGATAAAAGCCTTTGAGAATTACGATATGGAAAACATGATCACTGCATTCTTGATAGCTCGTCAGGCTGCCCTAGAGGGTCCTGCTGTGTTCATGCCTTATGCTGAATGGTTTAAGGTAAGAATAAATAAGGACTAACTGGGAATCTTATTCCTTAACTGAAGAGGAAGTGTGTACAAGGGAGACAGTTGGAAAGAATGAGTTGATATAAACCCGTACAAGAAGATCTTCATTTCAGTCAGTCAGCCTGGAGTAGAAATAGAAAAACGATGATACTGTATATTATTAGTCTTAAATATTGCCTTTGTATTTACAAATAATTTCTTCTTTAATCAGTCTAGCTTTCTCTGCTCTTTCCTTCCTTCCTCCCTAACGCCTCATTGGCTTCTCCATTTATTGGTCAGAAATGTCTCTCCTTGCACAACATTTTTTACAATCATAATTGAAATCATCATTAACACAAGTTGTAGGCTAGAGAAATGCATGTGTAAGGTACTCATGTTTACCAAAAATGTGTGCAGTTTTTGTAATTGCATGTGTTGATCAGTTAGGATAATTGATCATTTGCTTTCACAGTTGTAAATGTGTATGCAATTTACGCATACAAATTCTCATGCATTTTTGTACATGTAAATTGGCTTGAAAGATCTGAAAATATGTCCTGAAGCTTTTGATGGTGAAATATTTAGGATTTATTGAAAAGTGAACTGATTCTTTGTTTTGTGTGATCTTAATAAATTGATATATTATCCCTGTAATGCTTAAGTGTATCAGAACAAAGCTGTATTTCCCCTTCAGTATATTACCTCATTTAACTACCTATAAATGTCCTCATAAGAGAGCATTAAACCAAACTTTAATGTGGTAGATTTTCTGGCAGAGATTGATATATATATTTTTTATAAATAATATCCTTTGAATATCTATTTGCAGAAATACTACCTGGGCAGATAATGGATTTGTAGGGTATTTGGGATTTCTGCATTGAGTGTAGCAGGATGCAACGCTAGTAATTTTCTCAAGGCCGAAAGACAATATTCGCATTTTCCCCCTTTCAGGTTTCCTTTGGGAATGCCAGTGGTTACCATGGTAGCAGTAAGAAGGCTTTGGTCTTTCTCTTAGAGTTCCTATCAGAATTGGTCCCCTTTGAAGAACCCCAATATCTGAAGGTGAGAAGCTTCTTATGGAGATCATTTTCTTGTGGGACTGTTAAGGGTCTATTCCAAACTGCTTCATCTTATCGAACTAAGGTCACATGGCCCTTGACTGGACCAGATAATTATTATAACTTTCAGTATGTACCTCAGAAGCAGGACCAAGTTTTCTCTGTAAAATAAAGTAGCAGAGGGTTCTTTTTAATGCCTTGACACAATGAAGAAAGAGTACATTGGGACTAAATTAAAATGCATAGCAATTTTGTATGTGGAAAGATTTCTTTTGCCATATAACTGGCTTTTCTATGAGCTCTTAAGCAGGCAACAGTGCCTTGTCATTGTCTAGCTTCAAAGCTCCCAGAAATCTGTAAGGAGATGAACCAGAAGCTGGCTTTTGTATGCTGTCAAAATAGTAAACCCTTGCTTTGAATTTTACTCTTTAGGTCCATATAATGCATCCGCCTTTTGTGCCAACAAAATACCGTCCCTTTCTCTTGGAATATATCACTCTGGCCAAAACCCGATTGGCTGATCTCAAGGTTGGTGAAAAGCATTCTCCTCCATCTGAAAAATCCTTTTCCATCAGAATATCAGTTGCTCTGTGACATTTTCCCTTGTGACTTACAGGTTGCTATCGAAGACATGGGACTCTATGAGGATTTATCTTCAACAAAGGAAGCTGTGCAGGTACTGGAGGATTTTCCAGGATAACTTCCAGTAAATTATACTTTTTGTTACTGTGGTAACACTTCTCAGTACAAAATTACACAGCGTTATTGGCTACATGCAAAACTAGCAATATATCAGCTCAGTAAATAATTATTTTTAATTTTTGTATAGCCTCTGTTTGCTGTATAATCTACATGACTCTCACATTTAAGGGGAATAATCCATGAGGGGGGAGAGTTGTCTGCAGACTGCAGTTTTATGCTGTTCTGTTTAAGATGTATTTTGAATAATACTACTCAAAAAGGGAATATTTGGCTTGATCCTTTTGAGTCACACTTTTTAGTCTATATTTTCTGTATTTTGTTTAGTTGGTAATACAATAAGACATACTGATGGAATGTGGAAATAAGTAAAGAAACTGAATATATTTTAAAGTGCATGAAATAGGGCTATTGTCAGTGGTGCAGCAGCTGAGTATATTGGTGGGTTGTCTTAGGATGATCAAATTCTATTTTAAGTCCCTAGTGAAAGGGTCATCTAGTCTCTTCCTCATCTGCATTAGATATGTTTGCACACTGGGAGATAGCCACAAGTTGTTGCAACTTCATGTGATTAGTAGCCTGCTTGAGAGACGCCTAGATTGCCATACCCTGCATTCTGTTTAGTTCTAGCCAATGCAATTAAGTGAAAGGTTATGAGCACTGAATTCAACCCCAAAAGCCAAAGCGCATGAAATACAGAAGATAGAGCAGCCTTACCAGTATACTTGCACTGTTACTCTCCATACCAGCCTATTTCAGTTATGTAGTTGCACCCTATGTCTCTGTGCTGTAAAAATAAGACCACCATCACTAAGCATGAAAGAAAAGGCAAGAATGATTTACTCTGTTATGCTAAAGACTTTACTATGCTGTTCCTTCCTTGTCACCTACATGAGCCAGCCCCAGAGCCAGGCACTTGAAGATGTTGAAAAGGCCATTCGGATATTTGAAAATACAGGGAAGATCCCAACAAGTGTGATGGAGGCCAGGTATGGTATCTTTGTAGAAGTTACTCAAAAGATTCTGTTTGAAGAGCACATCAAAGAAGAAAAAAGAGAAAAGTTTAGGATGGAAGCAAAGAAGCACTTAAGAAAATCTTGCTAATTTATCCAGTGCTACAGTAATCATCTAAGCTCAGGCTATTTGTGCAGATGATACTCGGAGGATAAAAAGGCCATGTGCACACAGAAGGGAAGACACTGGTTCCGTTATAAAGCCATCTTTTGAGGATGTTTAAAAATCAAGAAACCAATGTCTATAAGAATGCACTGTGTGAAAACCCAGTGTTTCATGCTATGAATACTAACTGGGAATTTGGACACTATCCTCTGAGAAGCTAATAGGAAGGAAACCCCACAGTAAGAATAGTTAACACGGGTATGGTATTTCTCCGTTTTAAATTGCTGAGTTTTTATGGTTAATAAAGTTTGTTCTAGTTTTTAACTGAAGGAACTATACTCAAATATTCTTATTTGTGTAGCAAGCAGAAATCTTCCTAAGATATTAACGAAATTGCCCTATGTATTTAGTTGCTAATCTTTTCCCCTTCTGTTTCAGTATTTTCAGAAGACCCTATTATACTTCCCACTTTATTCCTGCTTTACTCATGCCACGTGTGGTTAGTATTTTTCTTATCCTTTCATTTGGAAACATGTTTGTGGGTAGTAAATGCATTTCTGACTTGGCTGCTTTTTGTTACAGCTCCCTGAAATTCCAGACTCGCGCATCGTTTTTATAGACTCCTTAAAGAGGTATGAAAATAAAGCACAAGAGGCAAAGGGAGTTTCTGATTTTTCTGGACTATGTATTGGGAATGTCTGACTACAGAATCAGGTTATCTGAAGTTCATGCATAGTGATACCTTGTTCGCAAAATGGTACCTATTAGCTAACCTCATGGGTAGGATTTCTCCCCCTCTGAGACACCTGGTTTCAGCTGGCAGGTACAGTGCCGTGCTGCTGGGGATGGGTTTGCTGCAATGGCAATACTTCAAGATCTGCCTTTGTTTTGTCAGGATAGTGTTTAAGGAGGACATATATTCCATGTTAAGGACTCAGTCATTCCTGAATATTGAGAGTTTGATATTTTCATGCCCAGTGGGAATAAACTTGTTTTAAAACTAGTAACTTTTCTGTAGCTGACTTTAATACAAACATTTCTATATGAATGCCTCATTTGTAGGCATTCAATTGTGTCTCTTAATTCCAAACTATATCTAAGACTTAGAGCTTGTCTACATGGTGAGATAATGCACTGTATGAGGGTGTGATTTCTAAAGTACACTAACATATTGAGCATTAATTAGTCCTTATAGACTCTGCTGGTATTCTTTGATATAGTGCTGTCTGAAACAGTACTACGTTAAAGTGCACTAGGGAACGCTTAGTGTGCACCAGCAGGGTCTACACGGACCAAATGAAGCATGTTAGTACGCTTTAGAAATCACTCCCGCATAGAGCGTATTACCCCACCATGTAGACAAGCTCCTAGATGCATGTTACAGCTTAAACTGATATAATTGATCTAATCCTGCTGTAAACACTGTAATGAACATTTAGTATTGTTTACCTGCCTATCAAGTGTTTGGAGGTCATACAGCCTTTGATCTCAGTCTTGTCCTGCACTTGAGATGAGTGCATACTCTGTCCCATAATTGCACTCCCTTTTGTGCACTCTTGCCCCCACATATTGTATAATACTGCTAATCTCTAGTGTGCAACTATCCTGACCTTATGCCAGATCATAAAAATGTTGTCAAGTGCAGTGTCTGCTTTAGTGTTACTAGTCTATGGGGGAAAAATTCTTGTATAAAATATAGTTATGCACTTACTTTAATGAGTCTGAACTCTGTGGTTAAATGGTGTAAATGGGAAAAAAAACCTTTCTCTTACTGCAGAGCTGACAAAATTCCACCAAACTTGTACTCCAGATATGTCCAAGCTTGTCATTCTTTGAAAGAGAAACTGTTACAAGGTGAGAAATATCTGTATTTACTAAAGCATTAGTTTGTTAGAGCAATGAACCAAGATTAAACATCTGTTTTCACTAATGCCCTTTTAGATAGGAATTTTTCAAGCATTACAAATCAGATTCTTTACCTATATATAGACAATAGTGATTGGAGTTTTATTAATACATAAAACAAAATATATTGTAGTTTGATTCTGAATTTTATTAGGGTGGTGTTTGTATTAAATATATTTGCTTGGATAGCTACCATCCAGGGTGATGGGTGTAATAAAAAGGTGTAGATAAATAAATGAGCGATCTTCGCTTTTCTTTGACTTTATTGGCCTCTGGATTTCCTCCTCCTCAGCTTCTCTAGTAGTCAAGTGTGTACATATAATTCTGGTGAGAATTTTGCTGGCTATTGACAACAAGGAGATGCCTTGACAGTTGTTGCAGGATTGTCTGTTACCTTTTGGTTTGTACAAGTGGATGACAGATGCAACCTTGTACTCCTGGAGTATAGTTCCTTGAGTCCATGTTGACTGGAAAAATTCAGTCAGTTTCAGAGTCATGTGCAAGCTTCCAGCTTTATAGACTTCTGGTATAACATCTGCTCCAGGTGCTTTACCATTTGACAGCAGGTCCATCACTTTTGCAGTTTCAGTGAGCATTGGGGGGGATCAGCAAGAGATATGTTAATATCAATCTGGGGCAGCTGATCAATTGCGTCCTTGCTAATAGATGCCTGATATGTTGTTAAACTGTTCTGCCCACCTTTACTGTATCTTTTCTTTGTCAATGAGCAGTGTGGTGCCATCGGCACTCAGTACTGGAAATATTCCTGATGACTGTGGCCCATAGATTGTCCTTAGAGCATCACAGAAATTCTTCATGCCATTGCTGTCTGCATAAGACTGACTCTCATCTGCCTGGCTGCTCAGTCATCAGTTTTGCATCTCTCTAAGTTTGCATTGGACAATCCTCTTGATGTTGTTGAAGACTGCTTTCTTAGATGTTGAAGTGCTGTTTCCTAAACAGGCCTTATGGAGCCGATATTTCTCATTCAGTAGTCTCCCTTTGTCAGTAGTGTTTTCATCAAACCAATCTTGATGTTTACGTGAGATGGAACCGTGGATATTTGATGCAGCTGAGTACACAATGCCCAATTTTCCTAGATGATGTTAGTTTGCATCAATTGTTACAAGTTGCTCAGTTCTTCAGCAAAGGCCTGTTTCACATTCTCCTGTTTGAATTTAGAGACATTAAGCTTTTCGGGTGCTTTTTTTATCTTTGTGGTCTTCCACTAGGATGTATCTGGATATTCAGCTTGAAGACTATAAGCCTTTGCTCAGTCCAGCATTCTGCATTTCTCATGGCCTTTGTCACTCTAACATCCTGTCTGTCTCTTCTCCTGATGATGTCATAGTTAATATGATGACAGTGCTTGAAGCGCAGATGCATCCAAGACTTCGTCACAGTTTGACAGGTGGAAGACTATGTTGGTGATGTCTTTTTTTTGTGTGATTTTTTTTTTTTTTCGACCACTGTAGTAGGATCCCCCATCAGCTGCAGTATTCTGACCAGGGTTAAGGTGAAGCGGAAAATGTTTAGGGCACCTGCTGAATAGCCTTGTGCAACACATTGGATAAGGACACCTGCCTGAGAGAGAGTGTGGCTTTAGGAAAGGATGCAGGATCATAGACATGGTGTTTGCAGTTTGCCAACTTGAAGAGAAATACCAGGAACAGAACTCCAACCTGTATATTACTTTCATTGACCTGAAAAAAGCATTTACTATAATCAGTTCGGAGGGCCTTTGGAAGATCATGGCAAAATTAATTTGCCCAGAGAAATTAATCACAATTGTTCGGCAATTCCATGATGGCATGGTCCCTTGCGTTATGGATGATGAGTCATCTGAACCATTCCCAGTCATCAATGGAGTCAAGCAGGGCTGTGTGTTGACTCCAGTCCTCTTCAGTATGAGGTTTTCTGCCATGCTTACAGATGCCTTTTGTGACTGTGACACCGGGATTGGCATCAGATACCGGACTGATGGCAAATTTTCAATCTGAGGAGACTACAGATAAAGACAAAGGTACAGGAAGTGGACAATTTGTGATCTTCTGTTTGCTGATGACTGTTCTCTGAATGCTGAATCTGAGTCTGACATGCAGTGGAGTATAAACTGTTTCTCTTCAGCTTGTGATAATTTTGGTGTCTCAATCAACCTCAAGAAAACAGAAATGATGTACCAGCCTGTGCAAGGAAAACCTTACATAGAGCTACTTCACAGTGAATGGCCAGACCCTTCAGGCAGTGGACAAGTTCACCTATCTCAGCAGTACACTGTCAAGTGCAATTCACAGCGATGATTAAACCAATGCCAGAATTGCCAAAGCAAGTGTTGGCCTTTGGCAGACTACATGCAAATGTTTGGGAGCGCAGAGGCATTAGTCAACAAACAAAACTGAAGTCTACAAAGCCATTATGTTCTATGCGTGCAAAATGTGGACAGTGTACAAATGCCATGTTATGAAGCTGACTCACTTTCACATGGGCTGTCTGAGGAAACCAATGAGGATAAGATGGCAAGACCAGATTGCAGATATTGAGGTTCTCATATGGGCAGGTATTCCAAGCATCCATTCTCCTTAATGAAATCACAGATGAGATGGGCATGCCGTGTCACCAGAATGTTAGATGAACAACTGCCAAAGATCTTTTAGGGTGAGCTAAAGTAGGGAAAGTACACTCAGGGAGGCCAACAGAAACATTTCAAAGACTCAACATTTTGACGTTGACCGAGATATTTGAGAAGATCTTGCTCGTGATCATTCTACCTGGCGAAGTCTCATCCATACTGGAGCTACAGTCTGTGAGCAGAGGAGAACCACTGAGGCACAGCAGAAGCGCCACCAGTGTAAATCTCACAACAGCAGCATGTCCACTGTTAATCAAGTAACCCATAGTGGCATCTCTTGCTAAGTGTGCCACAGAGTTCAAAGCTCAAATTGGCCTGATCAGCTACTCCATGTATTCACAGAAACCAAACCAATCAGTGATGTCTTGGTCATCTTCGAACTTGAAGGACGAACAACAACAAGAACACAATGGCACATATCACTCTTTAGAGTAGTGGTCATTTGGATATCTGTGGCTGTCAATTTGCAAATGGAAGAGTCTGCAGAGTGGTATATGTATTGTTACAGTTTCTACTGCAAATCATTTTCTGTCAGCAAGAGAAATTTTCCCATCTAAATTTAAACTTTTATCAGCTGTCTTTGTGGTGATAGACTGCAGTTCCATGTTGCTGAGCCTCAAGAAAGCAACTATTTTAAGTGTCTTTTTGACTGAACTCGGTAATTTTATTGCTATAGGATTGATCCAAACTCAGTCAGGTATTGGCTCTTGGAATGTGAGAGCATAGGACCGTCTATAGTGAATGAAGTGCACTTGTGGCAGACGGAGTCAGTTGCTACAATGACAATTCCAAAACTATATCTAATTGCTAGGTCATATTTAGCAAGTAGGTAGTTGGATTTCTGCTACCCTTTAGGGGGCGGGGAGACAAGACCCATGTTCTGTACAGGATCGGGAATTAAGGTTAAGGAGCTGAGGTAGAGATACTTTATTGGATTTCTGTACCCCCTTACTCTTGCCACCATTTTTAATTCCTTGCCAAATCTATATACGAACACTTGTTGTGATTTGAGAACGTGACTTCTACAAAGCCATGTATGTGATTCTGTAAACAGTCATTACCATAGTGTCTTCAGCTCTTCTTCTTCAGAGACTAAGTGCTGTCAGCCCTGAGTAACATAGTCCTCACTAGTCTGCAGAGTGAGAACCTAAGTCCTGATCTTCTGCATGATAGTACTTCATCCAGGCTTTGTTGTGGTCCTGCCTTTCAAAGGACAGGATAAAGTGCATGCCCAAGGAGAGGAGATGAGAAATAGATCTGAAAATGTAACTATTACAGTTGACAATCCACACCTGTTTGAGGTGGATTTAATTTAAGATCCCATCACAGCCATCATGTTGGTGCTATTGTAAATTTTTGAACGGACTCTTACGTATTCTCTGTTAGCAAATGGATTTTCAAAACACTAACATTTTAAAATTGGCAATATCTTCAAATACAAGAAAGTTTACTTCATAATTTTGAAGTAAATGCAGGTCAAACTAGCACGGGGATTGGCAATCTTTGGCCAGCACATCCCTTGGCCCACGCCGCTTCTCACAGCCCCCTGGAATGGCAAACCTGGTCCCTGGAACGGCAAACCACGGCCAGTGGGAGCTGCGATAGGCCAAACCTGTGGACGCTGCAGGTAAACAAACCGTCCTGGCCTGCCAGCAGATTTCCCTAATGGGCCGCGTGCCAAAGGTTGTCGATCTCTGGACTAACTAATAGGAAACAGGAATATTTTACAAGCGTGCTCAAAAGTTTGTACACAGACAATAACTCCTGCTAAACACTTCAAACATGGAAAAAAATCTCACGAAGCAGTAGCTATATAGGGATGTTTCAACCCCTTTTGCTTAACATGAAGACACAGGTTGCAGAGTAGCAGCCGTGTTTAGTCTGTATTCGCAAAAAGAAAAGGAGTACTTGTGGCACCTTAAAGACTAACAAATTTATTTGAGCATAAGCTTTAGATCCATAAACCTGGAAATCCTGGACGCCCCATCATCTCTGGCATTGACACCCTGACAGCAGGATTGTCTGGCTATGTAGACTCCCTCCTCAGGCCCTTCGTTACCAGCACTCCCAGCTATCTTCGAGACACCACTGACTTCCTGAGGAAACTACAGTCCATTGGTGATCTTCCTAAAAACACCATCCTAGCCACTATGGATGTAGAAGCCTCTACACCAACATTCCACACAAAGATGGACTACAAGCTGTCAGGAACAGTATCCCCGATACTGTCACGGCTAACCTGGTGGCTGAACTTTGTGACTTTGTCCTCACCCATAACTATTTCACATTTGGTGACAATGTATACCTTCAAATCAGCGGCACTGCGATGGGTACCCGCATGGCCCCACAGTATGCCAACATTTTTATGGCTGACTTAGAACAACGCTTCCTCAGCTCTCGTCCCCTAATGCCCCTACTCTACTTGCGCTACATTGATGACATCTTCATCATCTGGACCCATGGAAAAGAAGCTCTTGAGGAATTCCACCATGATTTCAACAATTTCCATCCCACCATCAACCTCAGCCTGGACCAGTCCACACAAGAGATCCACTTCCTGGACACTACGGTGCTAATAAGCGATGGTCACATAAACACCACCCTATATTGGAAACCTACTGACCGCTATTCCTACCTACATGCCTCTAGCTTTCATCCAGATCATACCACTCGATCCATTGTCTACAGCCAAGCGCAACGATATAACCGCGTTTGCTCCAACCCCTCAGACAGAGACAAACACCTACAAGATCTCTATCATGCATTCCTACAACTACAATACCCACCTGCTGAAGTGAAGAAACAGATTGACAGAGCCAGAAGAGTACCCAGAAGTCACCTACTACAGGACAGGCCCAAGAAAGAAAACAACAGAACGCCACTAGCCATCACCTTCAGCCCCCAACTAAAACCTCTCCAACGCATCATCAAGGATCTACAACCCATCCTGAAGGATGACCCATCACTCTCACAGATCTTGGGAGACAGGCCAGTCCTTGCTTACAGACAGCCCCCCAATCTGAAGCAAATACTCACCAGCAACCACACACCACACAACAGAACCACTAACCCAGGAACCTATCCTTGCAACAAAGCCCGTTGCCAACTCTGTCCACATATCTATTCAGGGGATACCATCATAGGGCCTAATCACATCAGCCACACTATCAGAGGCTCATTCACCTGCGCATCTACCAATGTGATATATTCCATCATGTGCCAGCAATGCCCCTCTGCCATGTACATTGGCCAAACTGGACAGTCTCTACGTAAAAGAATGAATGGACACAAATCAGACGTCAAGAATTATAACATTCAAAAACCAGTTGGAGAACACTTCAATCTCTCTGGTCACTCGATCACAGACCTAAGAGTGGTTATCCTTCAACAAAAAAGCTTCAAAAACACACTCCAACGAGAGACTGCTGAATTGGAATTTAATTTGCAAACTGGATACAACTTACTTAGGCTTGAATAGAGACTGGGAATGGATGAGTCATTACACAAAGTAAAACTATTTCCCCATGGTATTTCCCCCCCCCCACCCCACCCCCCACTGTTCCTCTGATATTCTTGTTAACTGCTGGAATTAGCCTACCTTGCTTGTCACCATGAAAGGTTTTCCTCCTTTTCCCCCCCTGCTGCTGGTGATGGCTTATCTTAAGTGATCACTCTCCTTACAGTGTGTATGATAAACCCATTGTTTCATGTTCTCTGTGTGTGTGTATATAAATCTCTCCTCTGTTTTTTCCACCAAATGCATCCAATGAAGTGAGCTGTAGCTCACGAAAGCTTATGCTCTAATAAATTTGTTAGTCTCTAAGGTGCCACAAGTACCCCTTTTCTTTTTGCGAATACAGACTAACACGGCTGCTACTCTGAAACCGCTCAAATAAATGTTAGTCTCTAAGGTGCCTCAAGTACTCCTTTTCTGTTCATGAAGACACAGATGCTGTTAAATATCTGATATTTAGCAGAGTCTGGCTGCTTAGTGTCCTCCTGGTTTCCAAGACATGCAGAAGTACTAAGTGGTGACAGTTGTGCAGGTCTCTGTGATCAAAAAGCTTGTAAAGAATCATTTGAGTTGACAATGACCTCTAGTGGCTCATCCTAGTCAATATTTTCTACATCATCGTAGAACTGATTCAATAGGGCCTAAATCAACCTTGGTGCATGTGACATTATCCAGGGTTCAATCTGTTGACTGTTGAACAGCTGTGTCCCCTTTAATTCTCTAGCCTAGGGTGCCTCTTATATTGCTTTGCTGTCAGAACATCCACTCCTGGCCTGTTTGCGTGGCCTTCAGCATGCAAATTCACTCCCATTTAATACATGAGAACTCTGACCAGTCACTCATGAATTACATACAGGGTGATACCCTCAAATTCCCAGTCCCAGCCTTGTCCCCCAGAAATGTCTTGTACTGCTCAGTACCCTTCTGAACAGTACAAACTCATAGAAAGTCTGTCCTTTCATCAAAGGAAAATGATAATGCACCAGCCTTATTATCCTTAATAGTTTCCTACACACTTTAATCCAATACCTAATTTAACAAACTAAATTAACTTAAAAACAAAAGGTTTTGTCTCACCATGTGCTAAAGCAATCTGTATTAGATGAAAGTCCTTCTAGCTAGGACCACCCCACCCCCAGTTCAATGATGCTTTTTATCTTTTAAGCATTGTAGTTGCCATGAGCACAGATGGGAGGGGGAAGAAGAGAGGTGAAGTGGAGGCCACGGTCTCTCATTCTTATGTTTCAGAGTAGCAGCCGTGTTAGTCTGTATTCGCAAAAAAAAAATCACTTAAGTGATCACTCTCCTTACAGTGTGTATGATAAAACCCATTGTTTCATGTTCTCTGTGTGTGTATATAAATCTCCCCTCTGTATTTTCCACCAATCTCATTCTTATACCACTCTCTCCTCTTTTGAGGATTACCACCAGCTAGGGTGTAGGTGACAAGCTGTCTGCTGTGGACAAGAGATTTGAACTATCCCTGTGATTAAATATAAATTTCTTTTTTACACCTTTTCCCCCTGCCGGAGAATGGCTGCTTAAGCAGGTGACAAACTTTTAACATCTGGCTGGGAATTGGTCTGTCTTTTGTTCCTGAAAAACTGGTTTGGGCTTCAGAGTAGCAGCCCTTTTAGTCTGTGTCCTCAAAAAGAAAAGGAGTACTTGTGGCACCTTAGAGACTAACAAATTTATTTGAGCATAAGCTTTCGTGAGCTACAGTTCACTTCATCGGATGCATTCAGTGGAATATACAGTGGGGAGATTTATATACATAGAGAACATGAAACAATGGGTGTTATCATACATGCTGTGATGAGAGTGATCAGGTAAGGTGAGCTATTACCAGCAGGAGAGCGGGGGTGGGAACCTTTTGTAGTGATGATCAAGGTGGGCCATTTCCAGCAGTTGACTTGGAGCATGTTACAGCAATGATATATAGTTGAATCTTATAACTTTATATACAGTGTTGATACACACATTTTACTAGGACAATAATCAGCAGATTGTTTTCCAATAATATCTCGCTTGGCGTACTTTGTGCAAAATTTATCATAGTCTTGTAAAAATGGTGAACATAATAGTATAACTGTCAAAGAGCAATTACATGGATATCAGTGGAATTATACCAAGGTTGAATTTTGTCCATCTCTAAACCATCTCTGTTAATTTTGGTCTAGCTTCGACTCACCATAAAGGAGACTCAACAGCCTCTCTTAACAACTTGTTGTATTGCCGAACTGTTATAACAATCAAATGTTCCCTAATTAACCTAATTCTTTACCTGAAAAACCTTCACTTGTCCTAGGCTGTTTGAATTATTTTTGGCTCTGTTAACTGAGACACTGTTCCTGCCTGCTGAACATTCAATGACTAACTCTACTTGATGGCTTCGAGGCCTGGACTATTCTGAATTGAAATGTTGCTGGTGGCAGTCTCTCTGTGGTGACAAGTGGGAACTTGCCTTCTTTTGCGATTCAAACAAAATAAACCCAATGTACCCAGCTGGAGATTTTTGTAGAATTCTTGCTTTCTTGTTTGAGGAGAATCTAATTACTTAGCGTTTAACTTGGTATTTCTGGAATGTTTTTCCAGCCTCGCTGGGAGAAAAGACACTTTATAGAATCACAGAAATGAAGGGTTGGAAGGGACTTGAAGAAATAAAGTCCAGCTCCCTGCACTGATTAGGATAGTCTAGGTTTACTTATTCCCTGACAGGTGTTTTGTCTAACCGGTTCTTAAAAATCTTCAATGATGGGGATACCACACCCTTCCTTGGAAGTTTATTCCAGAATTTAATAATCCTTACAGTTAGAATTTTTTTTCCCTAATATCTAACCTAAATCTCCCTTGCTGCCAATTAAGGCCATTACTTCTTGTTCTACTTTCAGTGGACATGGAGAACAATCCTTCACTGCTCTCTTTATAACAGCCCTTAACATAGTTGAAGACTCTTCTCAGGTCCCCCCCTCAGTTGTCCTTTTTTTTTTTTTTTTCCCCCCTCAAGACTAAACTTGTCAGATTTTTTTTAACCTTTCCTCATACATCAATTTATCTAAAACTTTTATCAATATTGTTGCTCTCCTCTGGATTCTCTCTCCAGTTTGTGCACATCTTTCCTAAAGTGTGGTGCCCAGAACTGGACACACTATTCCAGCTGAGGCCTCACCAATGCTGAGTAGAGCAGGACCATTACCTCCTGTGTCTTACAGATGACACTCTGTTAATATACCCCAGGATAACAGTAGGGACCACCTAGCCAGTTATTCCCCATTTTGTAGTAGTGCGTTTGACTTATTTTTCCTTCCAAGTTGTAGTGTAGTATAATATTTTGCACTTGTCTTTATTGAATTTCGTCTTTTGATTTCAGAGCAATTCGCCAATTCTTTAGAGTTCTAAACCTGTCCTCTAAAGTCCTTGCAACCCCTCTGCATCTTGGTGTCATTAGCAACTTTTATAATCATATTCTCCACTCCACTATCCAAGTTATTAATGAACATATGAATAGTACAGGGCCCAGGATTGACTCCTGTGGGACCACATTGGATATACCCTCCCAGTCTGAGAGAGAACCATTAAGTGTTCTTTAAGTGCAGTCTTTCAAACAGTTGTTGACCTATCTTATAGTAATTTCATCTAGACCGTATTTCCCTAGTTTGCTTATGAGAATTTCTGGAGGCTGAAAGAAAAGGAGAATAGTAAGGAAAATATGAAGTAAGATTTCTTCATTTCTTGGTTCTGAAAGTTAAATTCCTTCCTGATCTAGACATAAACTCAAAACTGACTAGTCAAGTGGTACAATGATTTACTCCTGGGGGAATTCTGCACCAAAAAATTAAAAATTATGCATACGCGATTTTCAAATTCAGCAAAACTGTGTGTATTTTATTTGTCAAAATAAGACAATATAATCACACCAGTTTCAATTATTTTTGGTCGTTTATTTCAAAATACCTGTCAGCAAGTGTGTCTGCAACAATACAGACAACAAAAAAGATTCAGAAAATGTTTGATAGATTCCTTACTGGGCATATTAATACAGAACGCTGAGTAATAATTCATTTAAACTACCATACAGAATCATATTTCCCGCACCCCCCAGAAGCAGTGCAAGGCTGGGGGGAGTCGGGTAACGGAGGAGCTGAGGGAGCAGGAAATAATTGCTGGGAAGGAGCCTGGGTGTGAACTTTGACGGTTGTTGAGTATGGGTGGGAAAAGTATGGAACAGATTTTGGGGCGGGGCGGAAGGGACTGTTAGGGAGCTTCCCACATGCAGATCCTGGATGACCCTTAGCCTTTTCCATTTAGTCAGGCATATGTCTGTCCACCCCTACTCAGACACCCACTCCCGCAATCCCAAGTGGCCCTGCACCCCCTCTCCCTGTCCCTATGTGTGTCTGTGCCCCCACTCAGCCACCCCCTGTCCCTATGTGGTCCTGCACCCCCTCCCTGTCACCATGTGGCCTGCCTCCACTCTCATTCAGCCCCTGCCCCAGTCTCTCCTCCCCCACTAGCCCTTATGAGCCCCTGTCTGACCTCCCCCCACAGCAACCCCATGCTGTCCGTCTCCCCATAACCCCTCCCTGTTTCCTGACCTCACCCAACTGGCGCTGTGAAGAAGACAGGCTTTCTCTTCCCTAGCAGGCTGGGAGCGGCTGCTGTGCTCTATCGCCACAGCATCCTCTGTTGGACAAAAGTAGGAACTGCAGCAACTTTTCAGCAGAAGCTTTTTTCTGGGGAAAAAATTAAAAATATTCACGGCTCATTGATTATGCACGCACAGCAGTGCAGAATTCCCACAGGAGTAAATGATTTGAGGATAAAAATTATTCTGTACATTGTGGCAGATCCATGTTGTGTGTGTGTGTGTGTATGCATATGCACTATTTTATATCTCAAAGTGAATTCTGCTTTCACATTAACCCTAAGCAGAGATCAGTGAATCATTGCTTTAGGTTTTGTATATTTAAAGTGGTTGTTCCACTCTCTCGACTCTGAGGCCTCAGCTGGAGTACTGTGTCCAGTTTTGGGTGCCATGCTTTCTCCAATTTGTCCACATCTTTGAGAGTGCGAGGAAAGCAACACAAATGAGAAAAGGTTTAGAAAACCTGACCTATGAGGAAAGGTTAAAAAACCTGGGTAGGTTTAGCTTCAAGAAAAGAAGATTGAAAGGACCTGATAAGTCTTCAGCTATGTTAAGGACTGTTATAAAGAGGACTGTTATTAACTGTTCTCCATGCCCACTAAAAGTAGAACAAGAAGTAATGGGCTTAATCTGTAGCAAGGAAAATTTTGGTTAGATTTAGGAAAAACTAAGTACCTAGAATATAGGTTACTGAGTGAGGTTGGAGATTTTTAAGAACAGATTGAACAAACATCTATCAGGAATAGTCTAGGTATACAGTAACTCCTCACTTAATGTAGTTATATTCCTGAAAAATGTGACTTTAAGTGAAACGCTGTTAAACGAATCCAGTTTCCCCATAAGAATTAATGTAAATAGGAGGGGTTAGGTTCCAGCGAATTTTTTTTTGCCAGACAAAAGGCATTATATAAATTTTAAACAAGCAATTTAAAACAGGTATTAAACAGGCTGGCAGCCCCCCATCAGCTTCTCTATGCGTGCCCCACCACCATCAGCGCCTCCTGCCCACCAGTGGACCCCGCGGATCAGCACTTTCCTTCTGCTCCCCCATCTCCTGCCCACGGCAAACAGCTGTCTTGAGGCATTCAGGAGGCTGGCTGAAAGAGAGAGGACGCAGTGTGCAGCCTCCCCCCTGCCTCTTGCCAGTGATGATCAGCTGGTTTGCGGTGTTCAGGAGGGAGGAGGCTGGGCGCCATGTCCTCGCTCCTCCCCACAGCCTCCTGAACACCACAAGACATCTGATTGCCACGGGCAGGGGAAGCAGGGGGAAGGCACTGATCCGTGGGGTCCGCTGGAGGGCGCGTAGGGGGGCTGCCAGCCATGGACAAAGCAGGCAGCCAAACGACGTTGTAGGGCAGCATTACACAATTTTAAACGAGCATGGTCTGAAATGGAGCAGGGACATAAGATCAAAACAATGTTAAGCAAGAGGACGTTAAGTGGGGAGTTACTGTACTTGACTCTGCCTCATTGTTGGGGGATGGATTAGTTAACCTTGAGGTCCCTTTCAGCCCTATATTTCTAGTATTCTAATACAGACAAATAATATAGACCATCTCTTTCTTCTATTTATATAGATGGATCAATAGAAATGGAGACTGACCATCTCAAAGGGCCTGTTGAACAGCTGAAGGCTGAACTGGATGAACTGATGATGCTGATCACAGACCAAAGCAAACATGATGGTATGTAGGGAGGCATGTAGCAGTTACTTTAAAATAAAGTTCATACAAGGCCACTAAGAAAATGGCTAATGCTAGCAGAAACAGCTAATGCTAATGCTAGCAGAAACAGTATTATGCTTCATGCCAAAGGTAGTTGAGGACTCTAACCTCTCTGATTCATATTTCTTCAGGTCTGATTTTTTTTGTTTTTGTTTTTTGAGAATGCCTAATTAGTTTCTGACAGTTAAGCTTTTAACTTAAAAGAATAAGTCAGTAAAGATCCCGAGACAATTCACTCATTTCTGTCAAAAGGTTGGGGGGAGCTCACCCCCATTCCTGCATTTGTGCTCATAAAAGCTGTTAGGCAGTGCAGTATTGGAGACAAGGGAGCTGCCATTGGGATACTCTTCCTCTGATGGAAGATGAAATATGGTTCTTGTCAAAAGTCTCTGATGGGAGTTAAAGATCCCATTAATTTTTTTCAAAAAAAATAAGATATTTTTGTGTCCTGACTAACATTCTTCTGATCAATAAAGTAAGTTATAATGTACCTAGCACTGTGTGAACTATGACAGAATGCCTAGTGGATGCTCCATTGCCTACACAGTAACTACCCTTGTGCTACTATCTAAAGTGTGTTGAGATACCTTAAACTGTGAAATACATTTTATGAAAACAATTCTAAATGGCAGTTGGGATGGGTGCATTGGTCAAGCTTTTATGTATGGTGAAACCCATCATTCCAACAAATGAAAGATGCACCCGCCGAAACATAATAAATAAAATAAAACTTAGTGATTTGGAGAACAGTACATAAGTTTTCTGGTTGTTTAAAAATTTGAGATTCAGTATTTAACACCCTAAACATCATAGTAATTTATTCCTAAAGATGTAAATATGCCCAGCACTCTATAAGCAGGTTGGCAGGAACAGTTTGAATTTGTTTTGAAGAGGATGGGAAGCTCTCTACTTTTGTGACAGAGGCCTTTAGATAATGACAAAGTGACTTATCTTTCCCTATCCTTCAGCAGGGAATATTCTGGGTCTTAATCATTTCCATATACTTGAGGCTTGAAACTTCTGAAGTGATACTGAGGAGATGCATTGCAATGCAGTAACATGTAACATATATTGGTCTGAGCTGGAAATGCAGGAGTTTCATCTGCTCCTTCATTCTAGGCAGCCCTTTTGGGTGTTTCCAAGCCAAAAGATGTAATTTATTCTGCATTTCAAGCATATCGGGGGGAAATCTCTTTTGCTGCTTTTCAGGATTTTAGAGTCTCTAGTGCAAATTTTAAAGGCAGTGAATGCGGCATACACCCTTCTTTTCCCCTTACATTAAAAATTGACATCCATCAACCTTGGAAGTGAGCTGTAGCTCACGAAAGCTTATGCTCTAATAAATTTGTTAGTCTCTAAGGTGCCACAAGTACTCCTTTTCTTTTTGCGAATACAGACTAACACGGCTGCTACTCTGAAACCTTGGAAATGGAAGTGTTCTCTTAATTCCAGCTCCTTGCTTAGCTTTACGCTTGCCCACTCTGGTTTTCTTCTTCTCACACTGCTCTTTCCTGCAGCTGTGCCAGCCCAGATTGCACTGATCTCTGAGAGACTGATGGCTGTCCTGGGACATCGCAATAATGAAAATGAAGCTGCATCCTTCAATTCTCGGATCCAACTTAACATTTGTTCCCCAAAACTTGAACAGCAGGATCAGTGTGTGAGTATTGTAGAGCCTGAAACAATAAGCAAATTGGGTTGATTGAATAAATTTAAATATTTGTGCAGTGCTTGTCAAAAGCTTTCTTGTCTATGAAGAGCAGTAAATTTATTACCAATCTGTGCATCTTGCATTGTTCTACAGAGAATATAAACTTTTATTTAGCCTTTCAGAAATCTTTTTGGATGTCTGGTGAAGAGACCTAGAGGTGTACTGTCTATGTAAATCTTTCAGATGGGATAGGCTTTCTTTACAAGACATATGTATACCAAAGCGACCTTTGATGGGACACTACTGAGAGCATCAATTCAGGACAAATTGCTTAGAGCAGGGTAGTCACAGCCCAAGGCTGGGGGGCCTTCACTACTAAGGCACACCAAACCAGCCAAACAGAGGACTTCGGTTTTACTCCAGTGGCTAACAATCAATTTCCTTAGACGCTCCAGTTTCCCGGTATCCCCACCAGCACTAGTCCTTATGGGGATGAATGGTTATGAAAACCAATACCCCAGTAAAAGAAAAAGGGTTCTCCCAATCCCAAAGGACCAAGCCTCAGACCCAGGTCAATATACCGGTTAGATCTTACCCACAAATCACGCTGTTGCCAATCCTTTAGAATCTAAAGGTTTATTCATAAAAAGAAAGAAATATAGATGAGAGTTAAATTTGGTTAAAATGGAATCAAATACATACAACAATTGCAAAGTTCTTAGTTCAGGCTTGTTAAAGGCTTGATGGGATTACTGCTGATTTAAACCAATCAAGTCTCTGGAGTACAAATATCCCAGCTAGGATGGGTTGTTCAGAGCTTCAGTTTCAAGCACAGTTCCTCCAGAGGCCAGAAGCAGGATTGAAGACAAAATGGAGGGGTTTCAAGGGCCTTTTATATCCTCTGCCATGTGGAAGGACCCCTTTGTTCTTACTGTGGAAAATCACAGCAGCAAGATGGAGTTTGGAGTCACATGGGCAAGTCACATGTCCATGTATAACTCAGTTTCCAGGCGGGAGCCATTGCTCACATGCTACCTTGAACGTTCCCAGGGAGGCTCCTCAGATGTGGATTGGAGTCTCCCAGAGTCCACTGTCAGTTAAGTCTTTCATGATCGGGCGCTTACGCAGAATAGTCCTTTCTCAAGAAGCTGACCAAATGCTTCACTGATCCTACTTTGAATCAAACACACTGAGATACAAGTACATAGCCAATATTCATAACTTCAAATACAAAAAGTGACACACACATACAGACAGCATAATTATAACCAGCAAGTTACAACCTTTTCATAGACACCTCACTTGACCCCCTTTGTACAAGATTTGGCGCAATTATAGGACCTTGGTTGCAACAATGATCTATACAGTCACAGTTCATGTTGTTAACATCACAATGTGTCTGGACGTTAATTGGTGGATATAAAACATTCCTGGGTTTATACAGGACTTTAATTTGTTTCTTGACACCAGTGATCTTGTGTACCCATTATAAACGTTAACATATTTTCTTTAAGATTGTGTTGGGTAATTGTATGTATGTCTATGCATATCCTAAAACTAAATCTAGAGACAAACTCCACAAAGTAGAAATGAATTATGTTGTTTGTTCCAGGTCACTGATCTTTTATTGACCTCCTTTTGCCAGAATCTAATAGCTGCTTCCCATTTTAACCCTCCTGACAGGTAAGCTGCATACTATACATGCAGGCAGGACAAAACTGCTTAGTGCCCTGCACTGTACAAGGGTCTGTGAAGATCCCCTTGTTGATGATGCAGGATATATCATACTGGTGTTTTCAGGCACTTTATCCTGAGCCACTGTGATGCAAAAACGAATACTTTGATAATGAGAGTAGAAATACCATGTGCTTTTCCACTATCATTGAGTCTCCTTGAAATAAGCTGCCCACTATGTGACAGCCCTTTAAAATATTCCTCTGCTTTATCTAGTGCTGCCTTTTTGTAATACTAATACCACGTTGTTTCTAAAGATGGGATTATTAAGAGGAGACACTGGAGCAAAGTTTCTGGGGTTTTTTTTTATAACTTTTTTGTTGAAACAAATCAGATCCCAAGAAGAATATTTTTCTTTGCCTTTGTACATAAAACATTTAAAGTGTCTTCTGGGTTATTTTTGGTACATCCAGTGTTGCTCTGGGTCTAGGCACTCCTGCCATTAGCCTTAGGGCCATCTCCAACATTAAATGAATGAAACACAAAGCTTACTGCTGAAGACACAAGATCAAGAGAAGAATAAAGCATTTTATTTTTTCACTTTGATCTTAAACCTGTGCATGCCTCACTTTATTTCAGAAATTAAATATATGTTTGTACTGGCAAATGGAAACTGTGAGAGTATGACTAGACTTTCACTGGGTTTTAGCTGAAGTTCCTCTTTGGAAGAAGAACGTGGTGTTTTAGCTCGTGTGTGTGTGTTAGCAAAAATTTTATAAGTGTTATGGTCCAAATAGTTCCTTAAAAGTAACTTCACTGGCAACTTCCAAGCTGCCTACAATCCTGTAACCTAAATGGAGTGTGCTTTTGGCAGCATGGAAGTGCTGAACAGTTTTCTCACCCCAGTTTAAATAACTATCCTGAAAGAAGACCCCTGTACCTGCAACAGTCTCCTTTCTGTGCCCCTCAGCAACCTTCCTCTTCTCCGGATCTCTCTCAACAACTCTTCTTTGACTAGATTGTAAGCTACATAAGGCTGGGACCTTCTGATTTTTACATGTCATATAGTGCCATGCACATATGGTGATAAATAGCTATTATTATAGTGCTGAATTGATTATATTGATGGAGTGATAGTTGTGTGATGCATTTACACTCAAAGGTGCTTCAGATGCATTCTGTTTAACCATTTCTAAAACCCTTTCCTATATTAAGGATAACAGTGACCTTTGGCAGTAACGTGATCACGTGGCTTGTGTCTTCTGTAGGCAGGGGCTCTGTTTGTCTCTGTTTGTGAAGATGATTTGTGGACACAGACATGTCTTACCTGCCCTGTTGACTAGGCTCTGTCAGCTTATTTATCATCAGGTTAGTTTCGCAACATAAAGAAATTGATGGTAACCATGTGCTTAGGGCTACTTTGGCCTCATCTCTCCACATGTATACTGATTACCTGTCTGTACTGTACTATACAATGGAGGGATTTCACTAACTTGTAATTTTCCAAAAGAGTTCTCATTTTTAACAAACTTTTCAAACCTGGTCTGAGAAAATGCAAACGATAGTGATCCTGCAGCAATGTTATCTTGGCCATGTTACTCATTTATGATGCACATGTAACAACATGAACTGAAATATACAAACTTTTTATGTACATAAGCAGAAAAGATGTAATATGGTCAGATTAACTCTTGTATTTTCAGACTTTTTAATTTTTAACTATACAGCCTTATTATTAACAGAGACTTGTGCGTTTAATGTATAAGGGGGAGGCACTGTTGAATTAAAAGGAGCACTTGTGCATTAGAAATACGAAGTAAATGCTGTATCAGCCTCAAGACCATTTTTGCCCCCTCTAATTTTCATTCTGAGCTGGTGCAGGTAATATTACATGCTGAGTAATTTTTCAGACCACAGCTCTCAATTCTGCAGCTAGATTCTGTGTTGCATCTCTGAGGAGGCACAGCACAGAAGGTCCTTCCAGGAAGAGGATTGTGAGGGGGGAAGGATGGCTTTATACTCTATTTGTGTGTCCTGGATTCTGGATCAGTGCAGGCCATTTTGTATGTTAAAGCATTCCTGCCTGTCCTGGCAATCCCCTATGCTACAAGCTGCAAGGGGGAGGCAGCATGGAACTCTGTATAGATGCTTTTATGCTTTCATATGTTCTATGCTTTAGAAGGGATGCATTTCCCCTGGAGCTGTTAAAGCCCCTTTGTTGGAGTGATGTAAAGGGGTTATGATGTAGCACCTGGTGCGGAACTGCACATCCACCACTGTTACCAGCCTTAGTCAGCTTTTAAGAGACAGTTTAGATCCTGAGTCTTTCTAAATACCTTGGTGCAAGATCCAGAGCTATGCCTCGTGTGTTCGTTTGTATTTTTTTGTTTTTTTTAAGTGTTTCCTTGGTTTTGTGCTCTTCCCCCTGTTGTACTGAAAGGGTTAAGTTATGAGGCTAATAAATGAATCTAAATGCCATGGAATCTAAAAAGCCATTGGCCTTTAAAATTCTGCAAGGATGTAATTCAAGTTAGTTACGCCAAGTTACTGTTGTAGAATTCTCTTATTTCTGCTGTAGAAGCTAACCAGAAACCACTTCAGAATTCCAGATAAGGAGGAAGTTGTCTAATTTAACTGGTGCCTTCTATCTGCTAAATTGTTTTTACACTGAATTAGTCACTGGATAGTTGCAGTATTCTGCCCTTTGATTAGTTTGAGGTTTAGTTGAGACTTGCTGCTGTGTTACAAATGCTATGCATCTTTACATTGAGCTGTTTATTTGTTTGCTGCAGGGTCCTTCCCTAAATGATGCTCATGTTTTAGGACTAGCTGCCTTTATGATTCATTTAAATGAATCCAAATCTTTGATTCCTGAAGTGAACATTGGATCCAAGGTTGCCTCTGCAAAGGACCTTTCTGTTACTGAGTACTGGAACTATTTACTTGTGTGCAGGACAGGGGAGTCCTTAGCCTTCTGCATGAGGTGAGTTTCTTTCTTTGTCATATACTAGGTTTCCCTGTTTCTAGGGATGACTTGTATTTGGCACAGGCAGGGATATGGAACAGTATGTCCTGTCATGCATTAGATTCCCCTCTTATGAATGTGTGGCACTCACACTATTGGACATGTTAGTGTTTAGGTTTAGAACGTTTTTATTTGAAAATGAAACTTAAAAGTAGAAACTTCAGACCAGATGTGCCCCAACTTTGCCCACCAATGGGCTGCATAAGAAATTTGGGAGGAGCCCAGGGATTGCATCTAATTGGCATGATTTAGAACAGATTGAAGCTGCCCTCATCTTTCAATATTAAGATGTGATCCAGGGAAATTCCAAATCCTACCTGGCCTTAAATCAAGATGAAGCTTTTTTTTGTTGGCACTTGTGGTCTTTGCTGGCTACATCCCCATATTAAAAATTAGGGTGGCTCTGGGTCAGCGCTGAATTACATAAAATAGGACTGCAGTCTCTCTCCCAGGTATGCTATGATTTTATTCCCATCTTTTTCTAGACTTCCTGTGCCAGCCTTTGAAATGATTTAGTAGTTACTTTTATCTCCTTGTTTTTAAAATCCATTGTCATAGCTCGCACAATGTTCCAATATGATTACACTGTTGGACTAGGTGGTCACTGCATATCATTGCAGTTTGTATTTAGACAATTTTGAAGCATGATATCCTTGGTTTTTACTTGTCCCTGGACACTCCTGGATGGGAAGCAGCAGCAGTTGAAGATGGGGCAGATATGACAGATGAACCAAACCAAATAACTGCTTTCTCTCTTCTCTCAGGTTTTGTACTGCAGCAGTTGCTTATTGTTTGTGCAAGTTTCCTTCCCTCTCTCTTGATGATTTATGCAACTTGCTTCCCTCTGGCCTTATAAAAAAGGTAACCATTTCAATAAAAAAAATCTGTTGCTGTCACTTATTAAAAAGGCAGTGCCACCGGAACTTTCTGTTGCAGGTATCCGTACTGTAATAGGTTAGCACTAATTGCAGTATTTATCCTGAATCCTTTATGGGAGCTGCCTTACCTCTCTGCTTATTCATTCCATAATGTGTACAATATTACGTAGCCAACTCTGTTTGCCTTTTTGTTTCCTAACAGAGCATTGGAAGGTTTAAAAGTCTAATACTACATCCTATCATTTTTGTCCCGAATTCCATGATTTTCTTGATCTAATCCCCCTCACCCTCCCTCCACACACACAACCTATACTTTTTTTTTTTTTACGGTTTTGGATTTTTGTGTCAAGTAGTGGGTAGCATGAGGAAGAGCTAAACCAATTTAACTGAGCCATTTTAGTTCTACCAAGTTAACTCCTGGTCTGTTTGGGAGATTATTAGAGAGGAGAGGAACAACAATACTGTTCCAATTCTAAGGACTGGACTCATGAATTCTGTGTTTTAGGGCCTGATTTTTAGTGACACCTCAACTTTGTTTCCACTTGCGCAAACAAATTTTTGCCAAATAATTTAATAAAATACATTTTTGGTAGAGTATCCTTGTTTCTTTCCACACTCATTATTTCATGTAATTGGTACTGCACAGAAGCTTTTTTTCATTGATGGCAATATGTAAGTTTCTACTGTCTTTATTTTAGTTACAGTATGTTGTGCCACGGCTGAGCTTAGAGGCGCGCGGAATTGGCCGTGAGGAGGAAGCACCTGAACTGTCCTGGAGGTCCCTCTCTTGTCCCTCTGTAAACTACACGAAAACCAGCCTCTGTTTATGGAAGCAAACATGCTTCCAAGAACTCTTGAAGGAGAAACTATTCCAGGTAATAGTCCCTATCCTCATCCCATAACGTTAACTTTTCAGATCTGTGCTTTGGGATTTCCCAGCATAGATGCAATATTATTACTCGTTAGCAGTAACAGCTGCTCCCTGTAAAAGTTTATTATTTAGTCAGTGTTTGTTCAATACTTTGAAGATGGGTACAGCCAGATTTAAGCATTAAGAATTATCATTATCATCATCCCCTTAACCTACAGATAAGGTGCAGATAGGAGAAAAGACGTGAGGCATTTTGGCTTGATAGAGAAATTGACAAAAAATAGAGTAGAATATAACGTGGTAATGCAGGAATAGTACCATGGAGGCTTTTTAATTATAACTTATTAACTTTATTTAATTATAAATATAAATAAATATATTTATATCTCAGATGTGTGCCTAATAGATTAATCCTTTATAGAAACAGATCTATGAGAAGGCCCAAATTTTTGAAAATGCTCACGAACTTTTCCTGGCACCCAATTTAAATGCAAGCAATCCCTTGAAGTTCTCATGAACATTTGGATTATTTGTGCACACCAGCACATTTTGTCCCTGTACCAATAAAAACCAGGGTAACACATTTCATAGATTTATTCCCTTTACTTCAGCTTGGGAATTTATCTGATGTGACAGTTATTCTTTTATCTGATTTTTCATTAAAAAGATTTCTTTATGTAGAAAAGTCATGGGAGACCATGAATGGAGTATTGTTAGGTTTATTTCACATACTCTAGTGTATTGACCATTTTAAACTAATAAAGTACATTTCCATGTATAATATTTTAAGACTTTTTACTTTGAACGGAATGTGTTTGATTAGGCTGCCTTACTTACAGGTTTTTTTTAATTGTTGTTGTTTTCTCCTTTGATTTATATTGCCATATGTTCCATACTGGTGTCTAGATATTGAGACCATGGGCACATTAGAAGTGTTAAAGATATGTGTGCTTTTAGTAGTCTTTGAAAACTTTTGGTGGCTTGGTTTAGATTTGCTAGGAGAATGCTCAAGGAATAGAAATGTTCTTGAGACTAAATGGGATCTGTTAATTTCCTCTGCTGATGCTATATGTGTGAGAGAGAGAGAGAGAGAGAGAGAGAGATCTTTGTAATTTGAGAGAGGGTGGCTGAGCTCCTTTTGGTAACCTGGCTGTAGAAGTCATGTTTCCTTGCTGATCTGTTCTTTTATTGTGCTGAATCTCTGCATTTTTCCCAGTTATCTTTCCGAGAGTGGCTGCTGTTTGAGCTAGAAGTCCAGCCTGAGAAGGATATCCTTTCTGCTTCTGAAAGGTAAGTGCAAAAAGGTCCTGTAAAAATGGAAGTAGTTTGAAATGCGTTTCCAGTTAAGTCAGAAATATTAGAGAAGGTCCTAAGCCTGGAGTTTGGTGACCATGTAAATAAATTGTCTGGCTTGGGGCATGAACTCCTAATGCCCCCACATCTCAAACAAGAGCTCTAGGTATGTTAGAAATGATGGGTTTGGCTTCTCTTGAGGAAGTTATCCAAGGTAACCATTGACCTCCACAGAATTCACTAGAACATCTTTCTATCTCGGGACTTTCCCATGCCCAGAAGCAAGAGATGGTTGTTACAGGCCAACCTGCAAATACTATATGCCCAGCCTTGTTACGTCTCTGGATTGTTAAAAGTCCCTCAAGGGAGCTGTTAGTTTTTCATCTGTTCCTCTAGGGGGCAATCGCTTTCTAGTTTCATATAGATTTATTATATATGCTGGTCTGTGTGGCAACCTTCTTTTTGCCATTCCATTTGACTTGGTGTACTGTGTTCTTTTTAAAACAATGGACAGGAAGCGCTAAAATTCTTTGATATGAATCCAGTCTTCCATTGTTCAATATTGCAGGCACGACTTTCATTACTGGGCGTTGTACCAGTGGTATCTTCCAGCATCCTCTGCTTCTGGAGGCTGTGATGGAAACCTGGAAAAGGCATGTGGCATTCTTATTGGTACAATTCTGGATTTCTCCCAAAGGTACTTTACCTCACATCTATATACTTGCACAGCAGTGACAGTTTTACTGTGAATATGGAAACTAACAGGGTAGAGCAGCGTTTGACTCTGTACCCACAGCATAGTTAGGAAAGGTTTATATGTTGGGTTTTAATGCACACACAGAACCACCTAATTCTAGCTGAGTCTCGTTGACTCAAGCCAGAGCAATGTCATAGAATGTTGCCCCTCGCGCACATCTTCATAATGGGTATGTTTTGTGTGTGTGTCAACACAAGTGTTTAAACATTTCATATTGCTATAGATGGGCATGTTTACCCAGTATTTGATTTCCTCAGAAACTAAATTCTGACTTCCTAAATCAGCCATCAAATGATGATGTTGTATACGTCTGTATGAATAGAGCATACATTCCTGTACACCACAATAGGTTTCCACTATCATTAAGACTTCTTTAAAAAAAATTCTAATTTTACAAAAATCTTATAAATTGGGAATCTCAAACTCAAATCACTATGAGGGCCACATGAGGACTAGTACATTGGCCTGAGGGCCACATCACTGACACCTTTTCATATAAAGGTACAACCCCCAAATCCGCCCCCCCGGCCCTGCCCCCACTCCCCCCCCTTCTGTGAGGTCCTGCCCCCACCTCCCTCCCTTTCTGCCAGAAGCACTTTTTTTTTTTTTTTTTTTTTTTTTTTTTTTTTTTTTTTTTTTAAATCCCCATAGCATCTTTTGATCTCAACCCTGGCCATGGAAAGAGAAAAACGTCCTAATTTGGATGGTGCCAGCCAGGTAGCCTCCTTCCCTCCATTGATGGCTCAGCCACTGTTGTTTGAAGTGGGTACCAGAGAGAGTCTCTTATCTGTAAAAAGAAAAGGAGTACTTGTGGCACCTTAGAGACTAACAAATTTATTAGAGCATAAGCTTTCGTGAGCTACAGCTCACTTTATCGGATGCACGAAAGCTTATGCTCTAATAAATTTGTTAGTCTCTAAGGTGCCACAAGTACTCCTTTTCTTTTTGCGAATACAGACTAACACGGCTGCTACTCTGAAACGTCTCTTATCTGTGTCATTGTTTAACTCTTCCTGGGGTCCTTAACAACTCCTCTTTACAGCCTCCTTTCATTTTACTATATGCATTCAATTAGGCATAAATATGAAATTGAACAGGGAAACCAAGTTACATAATTTTAATGAGAAATAATGCAGACGTTTTCCCAGTTTGTTACAGGTAGGTCACTGAAAATATATATATAACAGGGATAGTCATCAGGAGTCTCTCTTAATTCCAGGTCAGAGTTGGACAACTGTGGCCAGTTGGAGAAGTCAGAGTTTTCCATTCATAACAGGACAGTCAATCCTGATATTCTCTGCAGACTACAGGTGATTTTAGATCATGATACAAATCCATATGCCAGGTCCATGAATTTGGCATGACAAAATCTTTTCTAAAATTTCAGTGTACGGAAGACAGACAGTCCTGTTTTTAGATATTATGACTGGTGCTCTGGATAACCAAAGATGGATCAGTCAGAATATTTTTTCCAATGCTTTAGTGTGTTAATTCACATGCCTTTAAGGCATTAGAACCATCCAGCCTGCCTTGTCACAAGCTGTGAGAAAAAAACAAAGCTTCTGAAAATGTGCAAGCAGCCTGTCTTGAATTCTAGACGATGACAGTTTGCATTACATTTGAATTACATTTACAAAAGTGGAATTCTGTTTATAAGAATTGATTTTTGGCTGTTCGCTCACCCCACTCCCATTTATTAATATACCTACATGCAGGTCCTTGAAGTAGAGAGTTTCCCAAATTAGCCTTGCAGAGAAGCAAGGGCTCCATCTTGCAAAGATAAAGTGAGTTCTACTAGGCATTTTAGTACCATGGCAGCTCTTCTATTTGTAATTGGTTCTAATTAGCTGTCAAGCTAGTCAAGTTGTATCTCTGCTGCAGCTGACTGGTATTCAAAGGTACAAATCTATCTTTCCACTGAAGACATCAAAGAAACTAACTTCCAATCTGATCCTTCCTGATCCCACAGATCAATATAAACAAGACAGAACACACACAAGCACTCTTGGAATCTGGCTTTTGGAAAGTGAAATGTAATCCATATAGCCACCTAATCACTTCAGGCACTGAATAATTAGTAAAACTGTTTTCCACTGAAACTGGGGAATCGAACTTAAGAGGAATGCAAATTTAGTAGAGTATGTTTTGCAAGCACCAATGTGCTTTACAAGGCCAAAGCCTAAAGAAACAAAATAAGTTCAGAAGAATAAGTTGGAAACTGCATGCTGGATAGATGTAGCGTTCAGAAGGGTGAACTCTCTCACTTCAGGGGTTATTGAGGAGTTCTGTCACTTCATTGTGTGTTTATCCAGGGCTGGTATTTCTGGGCACTTGTGCAGTTGCTGTAAATCTAAAATCATCTCCATCACTGATACCGTGGGGTAAAAGACTATTTGAAATGCAGACTGATGTAAAGTTATGAAAAATTTCTTTCTCCCATCCAGGAAATGGTACTTGAGCTGGGGTCTAGGAAGACTTCACCCACTGGCTGCTGGAATGACAAGGGACACTTCCTATTTAGGATTTTCCAGGAAAGGTTAAAAACTATAGGAAATGGCTCTGCTGTAGGTGAACGGCTACTCAGGCAGCAGGAAGTGCTACTGCAAAAACGGTAAAATACCAACAGGATGCCAGAATGAGAAAAACTTGTCTGATAAAGCTACTTTCAGAAACTCAACTACACAGCACAACAGCAATGAAATAATTGTACATCCATTTTCCTAAGGGGTGGTGATTAAGGTGGGAATATACTATATATGTTTACTGGTTTAGTGTGATGATCTTGTGGAGTGATGTGTTTATTCCCTAATGACCCCAGTATTTGAGCTCTCACTAAACACAACACACTTAGCTAAAGGCTGATCCTGATAGCAGTCCTAGGAATTCAACCTCCTGGACCTGCTATTTACAACCATCACTGCTTTAACAGGCTTTAATTCCCACTGGGGATGAGAAGAGAACTCCAACATTTCTAAAGTCATTATTTCTGTGTCTTGAAAATGCTCTGAATATTTTATTGAAATACCAAATCTGTTTCTGGCCATGTGAAAAAATCCCCAGTGAGTAATCTTTACATTTCCTGCTAGCAGATGTTTAAGGAATTGAGTCTTGGAAAGTTAACTAATTTCTACTGAAAATCAAAGTCAGGCTTAATATGACCTGACCGCTGTTCTGTCCTCTTCTTGACTGCATGTTTTTAAATTTTACTTTAGGATTCTGTTGTGTCTCCCTTCATCAGTTCTCATCATGTGTCGAAGAGGAAAGAAAATGACCTTGGATTGTGAAGATTTCTTTCATTTTGTAAACACTGAGCTGGTGTGTACAATTTCCCAAACAGTAGCAAGTTTGATAATTGCTCTGGATGGGGTCTTAAACTTGAGAGTAGGGAATGGAGAAGAGATCAAACACCATCCTACTCGAAAGCAGGAAATCTGTCATTGTGTGGGAACCTCAGACAACCTATGCTTCTGATGTTTGTGGCACTGCAGGAGATGTCCAGATACCTGGAAAAGTTTTGTGGTTTTGTGAACTTTTCCAATGACTAATACTACAGTATTCCTCTGTGTGCTTTTTCTCTGCAGTAGAATGCACTCAGAGTAAGTTTGTCTGGATTCACAATGAGTATATTATGCTGATGAGAAAGGGCTCTTTGGAAATACAATATAAAGATTTTGTCTGATGAAGTCATCTGCCACTTTGTTGGATGTAGTGAATATCCCACAAGTGGGTGCATATCTGAGTAAAATCACTGATCAGCAGTTTAGCCTTTTCACCTGCCGGGTGGTGTTTTAACCAATTTGTGAAAAATAGGACAACTATTTTCAGTTTTGTGACCTTGTTTAAGTCAGGTTGAGTAGAGTAAGGTGTACATTTTTAGAATTTTTTTTAGAATTTTAGAAGGTGGAGTCCTTCGGGCTATACCCATTTTTATTTTTTTTATTCCATCCCTCAATTATAGGTCACTTGTTATGGCTCCTATGACTCCAAGCCATTTCTTGTTGCCATTAGAAGAGTCGTTAAGAGCATTTGAAGTAGAGAAATCTGCAGCATTCTCTGGTGGCCTGGAAGTGAGAGACTGAGGCCTAGTCTACAATGGCAACGCTAAAGCACTTTAGTGTAGCTTGTGTGGTTGTGGCGCAATGCTGGGAGAGAGCTCTCTAAGGGCATGGCTATACTCGAAACTTCAAAGCGCTGCCGTGGGAGCACTCCTGCAGCAGCGCTTTGAAGTGCGAGTGTGGTTGCGCGCCAGCTCCTGGTACTCCACCTCCATGAGGGGATTAGTTCAGAGCACTGGGAACGCGGCTCTGTTTACACTGGCACTTTACAGAGCTGTAACTTGCTGTGTTCGGGGGGTGTTTTTTCACACCACTGAGCGAGAAAGTTGCAGCGCTGTACAGTGCCAGTGTAGACAAGCCCTGAGCTTGCATCTCAGGGTTGGTCTTTGCTACAGGGAGATCAACGCTAATGCAATGGATGCAGCAGGGATTGATATTAGCGGGTCTAGTGAAGACCCGCTAAATCGATAGCAGAGCACTCTCCAGTTGACCCCAGTACTCCAGCTTTCTGAGAAGAGTAAGAGACGTTGACCGGAGAGCATCTCCTGTCGACACAGCGCAGTGAAAACACCGGGGTCAGTCAACTCCAGCTACGTTATTCACATAGCTGGAGTAACGTAACTTAGGTCAATTTACCCCCATAGTGAAGACAAGCCCAAAGTCTCTGATTTCCCTGATACCTCGGCACTGTGCCAGGTCCCTGCCATATATATGGAAATTGAGACTCTATCATAAGCTAATTTTTCATCTTTAAAATCATGAGATATTTCGAAACATCTTAGTATTTGACATAAAACAATAGCTTCATAATGGTTGTGCCATCAGCTTCTGGGGGGGTCTCTTCCTTTTATATTTTTCTGATATTATTCAGCTGTATTTACTTTACTTGGCTAGTGATCCCTTGCAAACCACCTATATCTCTGTCCCTGCATAGGTGGAGCAAGAGAAATCCACTCATCCAAACAATGTCACTCTGCCTAAAACCAGTTCTGACTTTTACAGTAGGCAATAAGCAGCATTATCTGTGTTGCTGTCTGGTGATAGGAAATTGCAAAGCGCTGTCTAGTGACTGATGTTGCTTCCAAGAGAAATGAAGTCCTAAGTGGGGGCTCTAAAGGGAACAAGTAACTGGGCTTTCAGAAAGTTTATTCTGTACTGTCAGACCTATCCCTATTGTGAAGTATTGCCAAAGGATTGTAACTTTTTTTTTTTTAATGTTTAACTCTCTGTTGAGTAAACTCTTGTCTGTCTTATTCTGTTACAGAGGAACATTTGTTCCAGAGGATGTGCACTCTCCTATGACATCACAGCTCACTTCTTAAGGGTAACTGCTAGTTTAATCTTTCCCCTCCATTTCTCACACAATGCAAAGACTGAAATTGTTTGCAAGGAAACAATTTGCTGACTTTCACACTAGGACCCCGAGATGCCACAATTACTAGAACTGGAATGTGCATTTATGCAGTGGTTTTGAGAAACCAAAACAGGAACTTGACGTTTACATAAAGTCCACAAACAAATATTCTGAAATGTGGCTGTGGAAGAGGAGTGATGGATGTAAATATTGTATTGGAATTGGTGGAACATGTGAGAGACTGGTCTGCAGGTGTTGAAAGTTTTACTGAAATATTATAACTTTTAGCTAATTTTTCACAATAGGAGAAAACTAGGTTCAGAGTAAGTTTCAGGGTGTGATTTTTCCTTCTGAATAATGCTGACACCTACAGCTGGTTTTTATTAGTTGACAACATGTGGGTTTGAAATGTAAAGGAATGATATATTATTTTGCAGTCACATTGTACTTCCACTTCTCCAGGGTCTGTTGAATGCCAGTTTGGATTATGAGGAATCAACACAAGGGATTAATGATGTTTTGAAAACATGTCGAACTAAATGTCCCATTATCATTTCTTCTGCAGCGGTAAATATTCTTAATTATATTTCCTATTTTAAGTACTGGATCCAAAATATGATGCCAACTGTAAATTAGCTTAGAATGTGATGTGTGGGGGATGTTATGGGAGATGGAAAGGAATATTTTATGTATTGATATTTCAGTTAATTTACTATAAGACATTAGTTACATTGTCTTGACACGTATAGGTACGTATCTTAATACAAAATTCAGCAATGTATTGCATATAATTTCCTTTTTCCCCCAGAATTATTTAGACACAACCGTAACATGGGGGGTGTGTGTGTATTGTGACGGGGCAAGGCCAGATGGCTATAGAAAAGTAGTGGGAGATAGATATATTATCTCCAGGCTAAACAAATCCCTGGTACCAGGTTAAGTGAAATGGAAGTTGCTCCAGGTCAGTTAAGACACCTGGGGCCAATTAAGAACTTTCCAGAAGGCAGGGAGAATGCTATGTTGATTAGGACACCTGAAGCCAATCAGGGGCTGGCTGAAACTAGTAAAAAGCCTCCCAGTTAGTCAGGTGGGTGTGCATGTCAGGAGCTGTGGGAAGAAGTTGCACGGTTGGAGAGGCTGAGTAGTACACACCATATCGGGCACAAGGAAGGAGGCCCTGAGGTAAGGGTGAAGTGGAGCTTGAGGAAGTGAGGGCTGCTGTGGGGGAAGTAGCCCAGGGAATTGTACATGTCATGTTTCTAAAAGGTCAGCTACCACAGCTGATACTATTAGGGTCCCTGGGCTGGAGCCAGGAGTAGAGGGTGAGCCTGGGCTTCCCCCCGACCTTTGACCCCTGTTTAATCACTGAGACTGGGAGACAACAGAGACTGTGCAAGGAAGGATAACTTCTCCTCCCCTCCCTCACTGGCTTATGATGAAAATGGCTCAGTAGACTGTGACCCTTGTCTCTAGAGAAAGAAGGATTACGTGGAGAGTCACAGTGAGCCTCTTTAGGCTAGCGAAATCCGCCAGGAAATGTGGGACCTACGGAGGCAAGGACAGAACTTTGTCACAACTGGTATCAGAAGTGGGACTTCGTTCACAGCGTGGGGGAAGAAAGAGGTTTTAAAAAAAAAAAAGTGCACTGGGGTTTTGGATTTTTTTGTTTGTTTTGGTTTTTGTTTGTTTGCTTTGTACCACAATGGAGGCGGTGGTAAGAGCTCTGGTACAAGCCACGGCAGCCCAGCAGGAGGTCACCTGGATTCAGGCAGTGGCACAACAGGAGTCTATGCGGCTACAGCAGGAAACCAATAAATTATTGATGAGCCGGGCGACCCAAGATCGTGCCCTCTTGAGAGAGGTGGTGGACCAGCTGAAGATCCTCACCACCCAGGCCCACGGGTCCGACGGGCCACGAACCCTGAGGGCCACTGGTTGTCTGTCAAAGATGATGACAGAAGATGTAGAGGCATATCTCCTCTCATTCGAAAGGACTGCTCAGCGTGAGGCATGGCCCCAGGAGCAGTGGGCCAGCATTCTTGCACCTTTTTTGTGTGGAGAGACCCAGAAGGCAGCTTTGACTTTCCTGCCATAGATGCCAGTGACTATACCAGTCTGAAGGCAGAGATCCTAGCACGATCAGGGGTAACGGCAGCAGTAAGGGCCCAGAGGTTCTATGAATGGAAATACCAGGAGAACAAACCCCCGAGATTCCAGCTATTCGACCTCATACACCTCGCATGGAAGTGGTTACAGCCCGAGGCGTGAAGGCCCGAGGAGATTTTTGGAGACCCTGGTCATAGACCATTACATGCGGGGACTGCCGCCAGATCTCCGCAAATGGGTAGGTCAGAACGATCAATCCGTGTACGACGAGATGATCACACTGGTAGAAAGACCGATTACAGCCAGGGAACTGACCCGACTACCCAAGGAAGGTCCCTTTCGAAGCAAGCATCCAACCCCAACCCTGGAAGGTTGGGCAGCCAAATCCCCGGGGAGTCCTAGGTGGAAGAAGGAGGGGGGGCCGAAAACCAGCAGGGACCCCAGAAGGAAGGGATTAGCCTGAGGGGGGGAACCCCGGGACTAAACCCCCTAACCCCTGGGATAGGGGAGTGATTAAAAGCAATTATAGATGTTATGCATGTGGGGAGTGGGGACACATAGCAGCAGTGTCCCAGCACCGAGGAGCCTATGCAATGTAACTTGGGGGATTGGGAGGTCCTATGCTCCCTTATCCACCTTGCGGGGGTCGCATTAGCCCCGCATAATTACACCAGGCCAGTGAGGATAAATGGAGCAGAGACTACAGTGCTTGTGGACTCTGGGAGTGCTATCACCCTCATATCCAATAAGCTGGTAAAAAATAGTCGGCTGCTACAAACGCGTAGCAGTGACGTGCGTGCATGGGGCCGTGAGCCATTACCCCACCATCCCAGTGAAGATAGAGGTTCAGGGAAACCCCATTAGGAACTACACCCACGGTCACCTCAAACTCCCATATCCTGTAGTCATTGGGAGGGACTATCCAGGGTTTGATAATTTACTCCCCCCGGAGAGGCTGGAGAGAGGTGGGGACCCTGAGGACAGCGACTCATCACCGGGGGAATGTCACCCCCCGATGTTCGCTGAGATTTCTCAGGATCTGTTCTCAGCCCCCCAAAAGACCCGGAATACAAAAAAAAAGAGAGAGAGAGGCCGCGACGGCCTTGGGAACCCGGATCCTGACCCAGGGCCAGAAGACCTCCCTAATAGGCAGATGGACGCAAGCAGCCAACAGAGAAACTTCCACCACAGAAGGTGAGCCAGAAGCTGCCCCCAGCCAGGATGGCGGCGAGCCATTGGAAGAAGCAGAAGCCGGCCCCTGGGAGCTTTAGCAGGTTAGTCCTGGGAGAGAGACTTTTGGGCGGGACCAGGCGGAGGACTCCAGATGTGATAACGCCAGGAAAGAGGTGGCCAAGATCGATGGGATACCCTTGGATGGGAAGGTCCAGAGTCCTGGACCTTACTTTATAGTGAAGAAAGATCTCCTGTACCGCATGGTGCAAACGCAAGAGCAAGAGATGCAACAACTTCTGGTGCCACGAAAACATCAAAAAGCCATATTAAGTCTCACCCTCAGTCACCTGTTTGGAGGACACCAAGGGTAGAGAAAACCCAGGCACGGATCCTGCGGAGGTTCTTCTGGCCAGGAGAACATGAAGATGTCCGGCGATACTGCACCTCTTGTCCGGAGTGTCAGTTACATAGCCCTCGCCCGCACTTGCGGGCTCCTTTGATACCTCTTCCAATAATAGAGGTTCCTTTCAAACGGATAGCCATGGATCTGGTAGGGCCCCTAGAGAAGACAGCTTGGGGCCACCAACATGTGCTTCTTGTACTGGACTATGCAACCCAGTACCTGGAAGCTGTTCCCCTGCGCAACACAGCTTCCAAGACAATAGCTAAGGAGCTAGTACAGATCTTTGCCCGGGTTGGGATATTGGAGATATTGACTGATCAAGGGATACCTTTCATGTCCAAGTTGATGAAAGATCTCTGTTCGTTGCTCCATGTACAAGCCCTATGGACCTCTGTATACCACCCGCAAACAGATGGCCTTGTGGAAAGGTTCAATAGGACCCTCAAGGCCATGATCAGGAAAGTGGTGAGCCGGGATGGGAAAAGATTGGGATACACTATTGCCTTACCTCATGTTCGCCATCCGAGAGGTTCCGCAAGCCTCCATGGGTTTTCTCTCCATTCGAACTACTATATGGGCGCCACCCTCGGGGCATATTGGATATAGCCAGAGAAGCCTGGGAAGAGGAGCCAAATCCCGCAAGGAACATAGTTGAGCATGTACTGCATATGAGAGATCGGATGGCCCGAGTTACGCCCATTGTACGGGAACATTTGGAGAGAGCACAGGAGACCCAACGAACCCATTATAACCACCAAGTGAAGCTTTGACTGTTCCAACCAGGGGATCGGGTGATGGTACTGGTGCCCACAGCAGAAAGTTGGCCCAATGGCAGGGACCCTATGAAATAATCAAAGCCATGGGAGAGGTGAACTATAAGGTATGGCAGCCAGGCCGCTGGAAATCGAAGCAAATTTACTACATCGATCTTCTAAAACCTTGACACGATTGAGAGGAATGCTTAGTCATGCAGGAGACCCTTCCCCAGGAGGATAACTTACACGAGCAAGTGAGGATATCATCCGACTTGACGCCGATCCAAAAGATCAAGGCAGTCGACATGATTAATCGCAACAGAGATGTGTTCTCTACAAAACCAGGACAGACGACTGAGACCTATCACCATATTCGCACGATCCCTGGAGCCAAGGTAACATTGAGACCCTACCGAATCCCAGCAGCCAAAAGAGAGGAAATTAAGGCCGAAGTAAAGAAAATGTTAGAATTAGGGGTTATTGAAGAATCTTAGTCAGTGGTTCAGTCCAATTGTTCTAGTGCCTAAACCTGACGGTACCATGAGATTCTGTAATGACTTTCGCCGACTGAATGAAATATCCCAGTTTGATGCATACCCCATACCACGCATCGACGAACTGGTTGACCGACTGGGTAGTGCCCGATTCTTGACCACACTGGATCTGATAAAAGGGTACTGGCAGATTCCTCTGACCAAAGAAGCTAAAGAAAAGACAGCATTCTCCACCCCGGATGGGCTATTCCAGTACACCATCCTCCCTTTTGGGCTACATGGGGCCCCAGCCACATTCCAGCGCCTCACGGATAAGCTGCTGCGCCCCCATACTAGTTATGCAGCTGCATACCTAGATGTCATCATCCATACACCAGACTAGGAAACCTGCTTGGAGAAAGTTGAGGCAGTACTGCGCACCTTAAGGCGGGCTGGCCTCACTGCTAATCCTGCTAAATGCGCCCTAGAGCTAGCAGAGGCTAGGTACCTGGGATATATTGTGGGAAGGGGCATAGTGAAGCCCCAAACGAATAAGCTAGAGGCAATTCAAAACTGGCCCTGGCCGACCGGAAAGAAGCAGGTCCATGCGTTCCTAGGCGTGGTAGGCTACTACCGATGGTTTATTCCCCACTTCGCCACTAGGGCAAGTCCCCTAACAGACCTGGTGAAGGCCCCGAGGTCCAGACATGGTTAAGTGGACCGACGCAGCAGAGGGGCATTTACAGACCTTCGGACGGCCCTCTGTAATGACCCCCATACTCATAGCCCCAGACTTTAACAGGGAATTTATTTTACAAACAGACACTTCCAAGGTGGGGTTGGGAGCAGTTCTGTCGCAGATGGTGGGAGAAGAGGAGCACCCGATCCTCTACCTAAGCAGAAAGCTTCTCCCAAGAGAACAGAAATACGCAGTAGTCGAGAGAGAATGCCTTGCTGTCAAATGGGCTATGGAGATGCTGCGTTATTACCTCTTAGGCCGGTGATTTACTCTTGTGACGGACCATGCACCCCTCCAGTGGATGCAGCAGAATAAGGAAAATAATGCAAGGGTCACCAGGTGGTTCTTATCCCTCCAACCATTCCAGTTCCGCATACGGCACAGGGCTGGATGCCACCATGGCAACGCTGATGGTCTGTCACGAGCAAACTGCCTGGCATCCCAAGTTGCCCAACTCCACGGTGTTGAGCAGAGGGGGTGGATATGTGATGGGGCAAGGCCAGATGGCTATAGAAAAGTAGTGGGAGATAGATATATTAGCTCCAGGCTAAACAAATCCCTGGTACTAGGTTAAGTGAAATGGAAGCTGCTCCAGGTCAATTAAGACACCTGGAACCAATTAAGAACTTTCCAGAAGGCAAGGAGAAGGCTATGTTGATTAGGACACCTGAAGCCGATCGGGGGCTGGCTGAAACTAGTTAAAAGCCTCCCAGTTAGTCAGGTGGGTGTGCATGTCAGGAGCTGTGGGAAGAAGTTGCGTGGTTGGAGAGGCTGAGGAGTACACACCATATCGGGCACAAGGAAGGAGGCCCTGAGGTAAGGGTGAAGTGGAGCTTGAGGAAGTGAGGGCTGCTGTGGGGAAAGTAACCCAGGGAATTGTACATGTCATGTTTCTAAAAGGTCAGCTACCACAGCTGATACTATTAGGGTCCCTGGGCTGGAGCCTGGAGTACTGGGTGGGCCTGGGCTCCCCCCCCCACACCTTTGCCCCTGTTTAATCACTGAGACTGGGAGACAACAGAGACTGTGCAAGGAAGGATAACTTCTCCTCCCCTCCCTCGCTGGCTTATGATGAAAATGGCTCAGTAGACTGTGACCCTTGTCTCTAGAGAAAGAAGGGTTACGTGGAGGGTCACAGTGAGCCTCTGAGGCTAGCGAAATCCACCAGGAAACACGGACCCACGGAGGCAAGGACAGAGCTTTGTCACAGTATGTTGTCACAGTTCAGGGCAACTACACCTGTATTTTTTCCGCCCAGTAGTCCAGCAAAAGCATCCACTCTGAGGCATCTGGCTCCCCAGCTGTTGCCTTTTTTTTTTTTTCTTTTTCCAATCTCATTCCCTTCTGACCAGGGTATTTCCAGGCTGCAAAGTTCTCTGCTTTTACCGTGTTATTCCCAGCAGAGAAGGCTGCCCAAGCGCATCTGTTTGCTTTCTCTTCAGAGACTGATGAGAGTGATTGTCAATTGTTATAAGTTCTTCTTCAAGTAGACACAGCCATGTATTACACTTAGGTGTGTGCACTCCCAATGCACCAGTGCAGGAGAATTGTGCCTCCCAGTGCTCATAGAGGGGTGGCACTCGTGCCCCATGGCCAAAGCCCCTTCCCTAGCTATATGAGGCTGTGACTCAACTCCCTTCAGTTCCTCCTTACCACCCATGGTGGGAGACAGCTCTGTGTGCTTTTCACCTCACAATTCCTCTATATTAGTGACTAATTTGTTTCTAGTTGTATATAGTTAATTAGTATGCTTAACATAGTGTGTGTTAGCTTTAGTTTAGGAATGCATCCGATGAAGTGAGCTGTAGCTTACGAAAGCTTATGCTCAAATAACTTCATTAGTCTCTAAGGTGCCACAAGTACTCCTTTTCTTTAGTTTAAGGATTTCCTTGGTGATGCCCTCACCAGGATGTCGTGCTGTCTGGAGTGGTTTGCAACCATGAATGCCAACCTCAGGGCAGACACCCCAAACTGGTTGTATGTTCTATAGTTAGATTTCACCAACCAAGTAACAAGGGTGAACTCCTGAAGCACTATAACAGTCTTACTATGGATTCATAGACAGTCCCCATGGGTATTCCAGTCTATCTTTCCACCCAGACAAGCTGGACTTAGTGATAAGTGGTTGCTATGCACCAAAGATCGCAAAAGATTCAGGTTGCTTCCATCCCAAGAGACCAGTCACTTAGCCCACGTCAGTTTGTACCTCAGCTCTCACACCAAAGACAGCGCTTGTAGCCAGTCCTATAGTAAATTAACTAAGAATTTATTAACTAGGAAAAATAAATGAGTTATTTACAGGTTAAAGCAGACAACATGTATACACAAATGAGTTAGTCTGTGGTTCCAAAAGGTGACAGAGTTGTTGTAATCTCTCAGCACTGAATGTCTTTTAGGACTAACACAGGTTGACCTTGGGGATTTCTGCTTCTGTTTCCTGGCTCCAGCCCTGTAACAGTCCAGACAGCAAAGAGAAATTTCCTGTGTCCCTGTTTTTATCCTCCTCTTTCAGCATTCAAGCTGATGATATGGGCTTTCTTGCATGTAGCACATTCATGGGTCTGAGAGGGCCATTAACCACAATGGCCCATTTAGTTTTGATAGCCCTCCTTGATGGGCAGTGGACATTCCACCTGACTGGGTACACGGGTTCAGAGCAAGCATTTTTACAGTTACAAAGCAAAACTTACATATCACCTTATAGCATGGGATCCAGATATTACAAGTGAAATTAATGCATTCAGCAATTTACAAGCATTTCATAATCTGAACACTAAACACATTCTTAAAAGTCTGTATTGCAAAGATTCCAAATTACTCCTGAAAGGTATAGAGTAAAATTTAGAGGTCTTTGAATGAACAACAAGATGAGTCAGAGAGTGTGTGTGTAAATTGTGTTTTGATGAGAAAATA